>NC_064867.1:31603770-31734781 GCF_024139225.1 Suncus etruscus | reverse complement strand
TAAACTGATCCCAGACAAGGCAATTATCCTAGTCTCTCGGTTATCTCTACAGCCCCAGAGGAGATTTCTTTCATTTAATTTTAATTTTTATTAAAATATTAAAAAACATAAACATAAATATATGTTTTATTGACATGAAAATGTTAAATACTGAATAGAAGTCAAAATAACCACTAGTTTTCATTCTGTCCTGTTTTTCATTTTACTGGCAGTATTAACCTATTTTTATTTATTTACCTATTTTTGGTTTTGGGGCCACACCCGGTGATGCTCAGGGTTTTCTACTCCTGGCTATGCACTCAGAAATTGTTCCCAGCTTGGGGTACCACATGGCCAGGCAAGGAAGATGCCTTACTGCTTGCGCCACTGCTCTGGCCCCTATTTTTATTTATTTTAACCATTTTCTAAAATTGAATGACCATGACATACATACACAGTTACAAAGTTGTTCATGATTGCGTTTGAGACACACAATGTTCCGATACCCATTCATCCGTTCACTAGTACACCATGTTCCAGTTTCCCTTCCCCTCCCCACAGCTGGCCTCCAAAGCAGACATTTTCCTTTCGTTTGAAGAGATTTATTTTCAAAGAAACAAGATGGCTCCATGATTTAAGCTAAAAAAAAAAAAGTCCTACCTAGAATTTCAAAAAGAGGGACCAGAGAGAGAGAGAGAGTACAGGGGTTAAGGTACTTGCTTAGTATGAAGCCAATCCAGTTTTGGTCCCTGGCATCATATATTAGTCCCTCAGAAACACAAGGAGTAATACTAGGAGTAAAGGGCCATGAGTAAGCCCTAAGCACCCACAGGTATGACCAAGAAAAGAAAAATTTTTTTTTAGAAAAAGAATTTATGCAGAAAATAAAAGAGGAAATATGTTGAAGCAGGAAAGAAAAGAAATTGGGGGCAGGGTGATAGCCCATTGACACTCAGGGGTTACTCCTGGCTCTGTGCTCAGAAATTACTCCTGACGGGCTCAGGGGACCATATGGGATGCCAGGGATAGAGCCTGAGTTAGGTGTATGCAAGGCAAATGCCCTACCTGCAGTGCTATCATTCACAGGCCAAGGAATGAAATTTTTCATTTCTCTAATTTGAAAAGGTCTGGAAACATGTCAGTGAGTGTATTTCCTACTCAGCAACTGGAAAAGCAGACGAGAGAGCAAAAATCAAGTAAAAAGCTGAAGAGATACTACAGGGGGATTGCCTACCTTGCAAGCAACTGACCCCAACTCAATCCCTGGCATTGCACATGGTCCCCTGAGCCCCCCTAGGGTGGTGCCTGAGCACAGCTATGCATGAACCCAAAAAGCTAAAGGCCATTTTTTTAAAACTATGCCTTGATAACAATGGACCACAGCGGAGAAATGCAAGGGCATTCTGAGCAGCCAGGATACAGGCTTGACAAAACAGGCCTCAAAGGCTGAAATCATCAGCTCAAGTGCAGAGGTGCAAAGATATTGCCCTCCCACATGCATTTTAAAAACAGGATTGTGGTCAACTTGAGGCAAATACAAACTCTTCCAATAACCCAAAGCAACTAAATACTCCACTGACTTAATCTTGGGCACGGTCCCCAGTCATATTCGTTAAACATTCCCAGAAAAGTGACCGACAGCCTTACCTGTAATATCTCAATCCCCAGAAGCAATTTAATGAGGCTCTTACAGAAAGAATTATCCGTGCTGTGTTTAAAAAAAAAAAAAGATTTTTCCTTGTTTTAATATCATTCTTTCTCAATAAAACTGGTTAATTGTATAATGTATGCTATCAGAGTCTCACACCAGTGGGACATGTGATTTATCTACCACATCTTCAGCCTTCACATATATCTTTAAAGACAAATAATCCTATTAGCTAATGATAACAAAACTAAGACAGCTCTTGAGGAAAAGAGCCAAAATCTTATCAATAAAGGTAAAACACATTGTAGCAAATAATCTGAATCTAAGCCTCCTAAACATAACTTAATAATTTTTGGGTTTTTTTTTTATCTCCTTTTATCTTTAATATTTTTTAAATACTTCATTTATTTATTTATTGGTTTCTGGGTCACACCCTGCAGCGCTCCGGAGTCACTTGTAGCTCTGCACTCAGAAATCACCCATTAGGCTGGGGGACCATATGGGATGCCAGGAATCGAACTGGGTTCCTTCCAGGTTGGCCACATGCAAGACAAACACCCTACCGCTGAGCTATCTCTCTGGCCCCACATAACTTCATAATTTAAAGATTAGATAAAAATCCTACAAAATAGGGACGATCTAACTTGCCTGGAGCTGGTCTTATGCCAGGAAACTTCAGGGGTAGGGTCTCTTTGTATTTAGACCAAGGTTATTCCTTTCCATGCCCCTCATATTTTAGTGGGCCTATGCAAACAACAATTGCCACTCTAACACCATTTTTACTGTGCTCCTTTGACTCTAATCCTTAAAAAAAAATCACACTTAAAATTTGAGATTAGGGCCCGGAGAGATAGAACAACGGTGTTTGCCTTGCAAGCAGCTGATCCAGGACCAAAGGTGGTTGGTTTGAATCCCGGTGTCTCATATGGTCCCCCATGACTGCCAGGAGCAACCCCTGAGCACCACCGGGTGTGGCCCAAAAACCAAAAAAAATAAAGTTTGAGGTTAACTTAAGCTAATATGTATGTACATGGAAATGTAAAAAATACTATGCCTCTAATGTTTAAGGAGTTACCTAAGTTTTATGGCTTTAAATTGCCTTGTGTGCTGTTAAGAAATATTATAATGTGTTACAATCTGGGGACTTGAGGGACAAAGTAATTGTACATGGATTCTGTTTTATTTATCTTAATGTTCTTTGGCTGAAAGTTCAAAGTTCAGATATCACCAAGGAGACTTCTAAGAATTATGTTATGGGTGATTGTCCTTCCACTGTAACTTGACCTTGTCCTCTTTCTTTGCATCTTTGTTCTCATAATTAAAAATAAAAAAATTAAAAATTAAATCCTGCAAAATAGAAGCTGGAGAGATAGCACAACAGGTAGGGAGTTTGCCTTGCATGCTGACCGGAGTTTGGTTTCCCATATGGTCCCCTAGCATCATCAGGAGAAACTCCTGGTGGTGCAGAGCCTAGAGTTAACCCCAGAGTATAGCACGTGTGGCCAAAGCCCTCTTTCCCCACAAAAATGATCCTACACAATAGAAAGCTACTAATAAAGTGAAACTCTCAAAAGATTGAATATGCCCCCATCCCTGGCAGTTAGTGTCTGATAATATGAAATGACACAAAGACCACTTTCTCAGCATACCTGCTTCCCTCTTCCTGCAACCGTTCACAAGGCAAGAGACAGTTCCTGAAAACTTCTCGGTCCTTAATGTAAGACTCCAGGCCACAGACAAATTCTTCTATTATCTTGATGTTAAAAAAAAAAAAAAGACAGGACAAGATTTCTAGTTTAGAATTTGCAATGAAATAGCTACAATCATTCAAGCCCACCCAACTTTCAGTTAAATTCCCAATTCCAAAGTAATGCAAGCAAAAGATAAGAGTACCAGGGAAAAAATACATACTTTGGGGTAAGAAGGATGTTTCTTCAGAGTTTGAAAAAGCTTCTTTTGAAAAACAACCTGATCCACAGCTGTGAGGAAGGAGAAAAGTTGTTCACTGGAGTCTTTAACATCTCCTACTAATTTCCATTCCCAAGTGTGCTGTCTGATAAAGCCAATAAAAGATATTGCTGACCAAAATCAGTTAAAATTTTAAATCTTGGGCTGGAGAGATAGCAGGGAGGTAAAGTGTTTGCCTTGCATGCAAAAGGTCGGTGGTTCGAATCCCAATATCCGATATGGTCCCCCGAGCCTGCCAGGAGTGATTTCTGAGCATAGAGCTAGGAGTAACCCCAGAACACTGCCAAGTGTAACCCAAATCCCCCCTCCAAAAAAATTATATCCACAATAAAACAGAGTTTTTATAGTGGATGGCTACTAAGTATTGAAAGGAAAAAAAAACACACACACACAAAAACATGCTGGGGCAGGAGATGAGGTAAAGGTAAGGATAAGGCGTTTGATTGCCTTCACTATGCCTGGCCCTGGTTTGAATTTCAGGTACCACATATGGCCCCGTGAACACTGGTCAGGAGTGATTCCTCAGCAGAGTCAGTATACCACTGACTGTGACCCCAAATTAAATTAAAAATAAAGACTGCAAAAAAATAAAAATAAAAAAAAATAAAAGACTGCAGAGGCTGAGCAGTGGCACAGCAGTAGGTAGGGCATCTGCCTTGCACGAACTAACCTAGGACTGACTGCAGTTCCATCCACCAGCGTCCCATATGGTCCCCTGAGCGTCACTGGTTGTGGCCCAAAAACCCAATAATAATAATAATAATAATAATAATAATAATAATAATAATAATAAAGACTGCCATAACTTGAGCAGAAATGACTAATCTACACCATAAAAATAGGACCTTCCTTACATGGCTTTATGACTGTTCCTTTGAAATTATTCTGACCCGGATGTAAATTACTCCCAAGTACAAAATAAAAAATGCCATAACTAATTTATCAAAGAAAATATTTAGAATGCAATATATTACCAAGTTGATTCTGATTCTCTCCTGTTTTAAGAGTTAATCCTGAAGTCTTAAGAAGCGTGACAAAGACACTGTCATTTTGTTCATCTTCCTTTTGAGCACGAAGTTTCTCTGTGGTTTTGGAAAATGGTTTCTTCGTGGCTTCAAAAACAGACATTTTTTTAAGAACGTGATAAATAGGAGCCAAAGTGAAAGTAAAGCAAGTAGGGTGCTTGCCTTGCATGAGCCAACCAGGATTCGATCTTTAGCATCCCATATGGTCCCTAGCACCACCAGAAATAATTTCTGAGTGCAAAGTCAAGAGTAACCCCTGGGGCCGGCAAGGTGGCGCTAAAGGTAAGGTGTCTGCCTTGTAAGCGCTAGCATATGGTCCCCCAAGCCAGGGGCAATTTCTGAGTGTTTAGCCAGGAGTAACCCCTGAGCATCAAGTGGGTGTGGCCCAAAAAACAAAAACAAAAAATAAATAAATAAAAAGAGTAACCTCTGACCATGTGCTTGCTTTGGCAGCATATATACTAAAGAAAACCCTTGAGCACCCCCAGGTGTGGCCCCAGAACAAAAACAATAACAATAAAATGTGACAATCAGTGACAACTGAAATTATAAATTATATACTGGAATTATATATATAATTATATATATATATTATATATATATATAAATTATATACTGGAATTGATGCTGTAATAAAATATCTCAACATGATGAGCTACTGGGCTTCCCAATCTAGTAATCCACACAGATATTTTCACCTATTTTTTGTTGTTTTGGGGCCACACCTTATGGTGCTCAGGGGACCACATGGGATGTCAAAGATCAAACCCAGACCAGCAGCATACAAGGCAAGCAGCCTACCGATTACACTCTCTCTACCCAACTTTTATATTTTTCATTTGAAGAATTCAACATGTGCCTTTTCCGGGTCACAGAGATGACTCAAAGAGTTTTAGTGCATACTTTCAACCCCCAGGAGCACAATGTTCCTTGTCAAGGATCACCGACTGAACCAAAACCCTAACTAAAACAAAAAAAGCTTGAACTGGAATCATAGTACAGTACGGTGCTTATTTTACCTCTGACCCTGCCCATGAATGCTCAGTCCCTGAGAATCAAGTAGAATCAGGTATAAGCCTGGAGGTACTGCTGGATGTGGCCCCCAAAATGCAGCATGAGAATGTTTTGTATCCAAATTTTATAGTCAGAATTTCTCAAAGTGTTGCCTGCTCACCTCTGAATTCATGAGAAGTTCATTAGAATGCATAATCAAGGTTTGGCAATCACTCACGGAGCAGTGAACATGTGGGATACTGGGGTTAGAGTTTCAGCACTGCATCAATCCCAAGCCATATAAGAAGTGACCCCCACTCTCTGAGGAACAGTCCCTGAGCATCATCCAATGTGGGATGATAATAATAATGCAATTAATTACACTAATTAATGATGGCATGTAATTAATAGGGGGAGTTACAGATATTTTAAGTATCAGGATTTTCTCCTTTTTTACTTATTTTATTTAGAATTTTCTTCCAAAGCTTAATTCTACCCAAGTTTTGGAATGGATATTTTTATCATTCTCAAAGCTGTTCAAGCAAGTTAATACTCTGGGTATAGGGGGCCAGGCGGTGGCGCTAGAGGTAAGGTGCCTGCCTTGCCTGCACTAGCCTAGGATGGACCGCGGTTCTATCCCCTGGTGTCCCATATGGTCCCCCAAGCCAGGAGCGACTTCTGAGCACATAGCCAGGAGTAACCCCTGAGCGTCACCGGGTGTGGCCCAAAAAACAAAAAACAAACAAACAAACAAAAAAAATACTCTGGGTATAGGGTATGGAGTTAGAATGATGTATGCATGAAACTCTAACATTAGCAGTATGTATGGTACCTTAAAAATAAAATGTCGGGGCCGGGAAGGTGGCGCTAGAGGTAAAGTGTCTGCCTTACAAGCGCTAGCCAAGGAACGGACCACGGTTATATCCCCCGGCGTCCCATATGGTCCCCCCAAGCCAGGGGCGATTTCTGAGCACATAGCCAGGAGTAACCCCTGAGCGTCAAACGGGTGTGGCCCAAAAACCAAAATAAATAAATAAATAAATAAATAAAATAAAATAAAATGTCCTGGGGCCGGGCGGTGGCACTGGAGGTAAGGTGCCTGCCTTACTTGCGCTAGCCTTAGATGGACCGCGGTTCGATTCCCGGCGTCCCATATGGTCCCCCAAGCCAGGAGCGACTTCTAAGCGTCACCGGGTGTGGCCCAAAAACAAAAAAAAAATAAATAAATAAAAAATAAAATGTCCTGAGGCCAGAGCGATAGCACAGTGGGGAGGGTGTTTGCCTGGCACACAGTCGACCTGGGTTCGATTCCCCATATGGCATCCCATATGGCCTCCTGAACCTGCCAGGTGTGATTTCTGAGCTCAGAGCCAGAAGTAACTCCCTGCGTGCCACCAGGTATGGCCCAAAAAACAAAACCAAAAACCCATTAACGAGAAGAGGTGTCTCAGTTTCTTGGAACAAGGTGCTCTGGTAGAGTCCATATGTACAAGGACTGCACACAGAAAAAAAAAAATTGGGGGGGGGGGCACACCATATAAGGCATCTCCTTTTAAGGGGAATTCAGCAGGCCCACCAGATGTATCTACGGATTTTCGTGGAGCAGGGAGCTGATAATTCCCCAAAAATATTTAGCCACCAAGCCTGGTGGTGGACGTTAGTATATCCCCTACATGGATTTCTAGCAATATTTCTGAAATTTATGCTATGGTAGTGACATTGCAATGTCTTTCTTATTATCTGGCATATCCTCTCCCTTGTAAAAAAAAAAAAATCACAGGCCAAAATATGGTCTCAGTCAATTAATTACTTTGCTCAGAGAAATTTCAGCACCAAGTCTACAAAGAGTTTCCCCTCTGGCCCAAAAAATCTGCATCCTAAAAGCAAGTCGGCCAGCTAAGAAGCAAACCTGCTTTTCTGGTTTTAGCTTCTAAGTAGTAAACAGTTTCTACCTACACTATCACCTGCCATGGGGGGGACCCCCACCCCCAAATAACAGCAAACAAGTTCTTTATATTTTGATATAGATCCTCCTTTCTAATCTAGCTACACCCCCTTCTCTTTATTATGCTACCTCCTACTTCCTAGCTCTAGTAGATTCTTTTTACCTGCACTGGCTAGTTTGTATATATTTGGCGGGGGGTGGGGGGGTCATACCCAGCAATGCTCAGGGGTTACTCCAGGCTCTACACTCAGAAATTGCACCGGCAGGCATGGGGAACTATATGGGAAGCCGGAATTCGAACCACTGTTCTTCTGCATACAAGGCAAATGCCTTACCTCCATGCTATCTCTCCAGCCCTGCACTGACTAGTTTTAATATGCATATTTTAGCAGGGACTGCTGTTAATATTTCTGTTTTTCTATGACTCCAGCCTTTTGTCAATGCAGACATTCCTTTCCTGCCTAATGGGTTTCCCATATATATGTACTACCAACACAGAAGAGTAAAGTCGTCACATGCTTGCCAGAAAATGTGTTGTCTTCACATACTTGTGTGTGGTTTCATTATTTCCTATTTCATATTCCGCCCGGCCGCTCACATTCACCCGCTTTTCTCTCGTGAAGAATATTTCCCCCATTAGGGTTGCTGAGACGCAAGATGCCTGCAGCAATTTTTTAATGAGTTTTGAGGCCATATCAAGCTGTGCTCAGGATTTACTCCTGGAAGTACTCAAAGGACCTTAGAGGGTGCTGGAGATCAAACCTGAGACAGTTGCATGCGAAACAAGTGCCTTAACTGCAGTACTATTGATCCAGTCCCCATTGCATATATAAAACAATACTGATATAATTAGACAACAAGAAAAGCCAGTAAGTATTTATATCCATAGCAACTGTATATTATAATGTGCCAAATCCAATGTCTAGAGCCTAGTAAGAAATCAATCTAACCTGAGGCCTGGGCAGCAGTACAGGGAGTAAGGAGGGCCTTATAAACAGCTAACCTGGGTTTAATTCTGGCCATTCCATAAATTCCCCCGAGCACAGCCAGGAGTTAATTCCTGAGTATAGAACCGGGAGTAACCCCTAAGCACCATCGGGTGTGGTCCAAAAACAAAACAAAAAAGAAATCTAACTAATAATCAGAACTGCCAGAACTGAGTAGATGAGTACAATAAATGAAAAGTCCACCAACTTCCTCCTAGAATACTTGAGGTCTTTTCTGAACATGTTCTTCCACAGACCACATCTGCTGGTTGTTTTCCTCAGGTGTCCTTGCTCCAAAAGACCCCCTTTTTTTTTTTTGGTTTTTGGTCCACACCCGGTGATGCTCAGGAGTTATTCCTGGCTATGTGCTCAGAAATTGCTCCTGGCTAGAGGACCATGTGGGACACCGGGGATCAAACCAGGTCCATCCTGGATTGGCTGCGTGCAAGACAAAAATGCACTATTGCTGTGCTATCGCTCCAGACCCTCCAAGAGATACTCTTATTGCTCCATTATGCATGACTATCATTGCATCTACCAAGACTCAACTCTATTGAAGAAAAGGGTAAAGGCTCAGGCAGGAGAGCTATGTGAACGAATGCTTTGCAAGAGGGAGGCCCAGCATAGCTGGAAGTGATCTAAGTTGGGAATAGCCCATGAATCCAAAATGTGTGGACTAAAACACAAAAGATAGCCCCAAGCAAAGGAAATAGACTACGTCCTCATTTTGTGTTCTAGAATCTATAAGGTTTCTAATACCATTTCCTCTATGGAGGTGGACGCTGAGGTGCAGGGATGATGAGGATGGTCAAAGTCAGACATGCACTCAAGGTCAGAAACCCAACATTAATCGTGTATTTTAAATTCTGTGTCCTCCATCCATGAATCTTCAATTATTCCAAGAACATGAAAAGAGGAACTTTTTGTCTCTAAAAGCATCTCACACATCTGTTATACAAAATAAACGATAAATGGGCAGACACTTACTGGAACCATATTCTCTCTGGCTCTCTTTATCCTCGGAGCTTGACAGTCGTTTTCTTTTGAAAACCATTTTCCAAGTCTTTTGTAGTTAAATGATTTCCTGGGAGGGGGGAGGAGTGGAGAATTACTTTCTGGAGCAAAATGAGAACATTTGTGATGTGAGTGGTGCTGGAACTATGTGCACAGGAAACCATCATGAACAGTATAGTATTGAAAATGATAGAACTGCGGGGCTGGAGAGATAGCATGGAGGTAGGGCGTTGGCCTCACATGCAAAAGGACGGTGGTTCAAATCCGGGCATCCCATATGGTCCCCCAAGCCTGCCAGGAGCAATTTCTAATCGTAGAGCCAGGAGTAACCCTTGAGGGCTGCTGAGTGTGACCCAAAAACCAAAGGAAAAAAATTATAGAACTGCAATCAATAGTTTTAATTTTTTGTAGGGAGGATGGATATTGGAGAGAAAGTACAGTGGGTAAGGTACCTGCTTTGCACAGAACAGACCTAGTTTCTATCCCTGAGACCTTGCATGCTTCCCCAGCCCACCAGGAGTGATCCCTGAGTGCAGAGCTCAGAGTAAGTTCTGAGCACAGCTGGGCATGGAGATGGAGATTGGGATACAGGGAGAGAGGGAAAGAAGGAATGAAAGAGGGGACGGGGGGGGGGGGGGAGAAAAAACAGAAGTCACCTTCTAGAAATTTTAGAAATTGAGAAGTTAATAGAATCCAGAAAATGACAACTCTTTTATCAAAACTGAGATCATGACTGCCTAAAATAGAACCCACTATAAGCATGTTCAGGATGCTGGCTTTTCTAGTGTGTCCTTAATTAATTTTTTGGCTTTTTGGACCACACCTGACAGTACTCCTGCTGGGCTCAGGGGGACATATGTAGTAACAAGGACTGAAGCTGGTCACCTCATGCAAAGAAAGCCTTTCACTTGCTCTCTGGGCCTGAACCTGTTTCGTTTTGGGGCCACACCAGAATATGTGACTTTGCACCAATGTAATCACTTCTGGAAGACTCAGGTGACCATACGTGGTAACAGAGACTGAATCCAGGTTTGCTGTGTGCCAGGCAAGTGCCCTACCCTCTGTAGTATCTCACCAACCCCATGTAGTTGGTTGAGTCACACAAGGCGATGCTCAGAGGTTACTTTGGGCTCTGAACTCAGGAATCACTCCTGGTGGTGCTGGGGAGACCACATGGGATGCTGTGATCAAACCCAGTTCAACTTCCTACAAAGCAAGCACCTTCCACTGCTATCTCTCTGACCCTAGCCACACATTAGGTTTCACTTACATTATACTGCACTCTACAAAACGAGCAAAAGCATGCTATCTAAGTGAAAACATGCTGTTACTAAATGAAAATGATACTTGCTTAGTGCAGGGTTGTCATAAACCTTCAACTGGAATTGGACCAGAAGAGACCTGACAATGATGGCGTATCATGGGCACTTTGATGGGTGTGGGGTGCAGTAACCAGTATCATAAATTACTTTGTGGTGTTTTGGGCCACACCCAGTGGGGCTCAGTGGTTACTCCTGGCAGGCTTAGAGGACCATATGAGATGCTGGGGGATCAAACCTGGGTAGACAGCAAAGCAAACACACACCAGCAAAGCAAACACCCTACCTGCTGTGCTATCGCTGCAGTCCCTATAATAAACTTTAACATTAGAAAAGTAACAAAATGTACAAAAAATATTAGATACCTTCAACTTGCTTAAAAAAAAAAAAAAGGCAGTATTTAGATCTGGAGAATGCACTTAAACAATCATGTAGAGGCATCTGTGACTCTATTCTAAGATCTCCGACGTCTCCCCAGTAAGCTCTGACTCATGTCCATCTCATTTGTGATGGCTACCAACAGCAAGTACAAGCCCAGACATTAAATTCAACCATTAATTTCAACCGAGTTAAAAGAGCTGAAGCTTGGGGCTAGGTAATGAGGAATTTTGAATATCAGATTTTGAGTATTTTATCTTTCACCGAGAAGAAAATGGTCTGGCTAAAGAGAAAACTAGTTGTAACAGACCCTGAACACATAAAGTAAAGGTATATACTTTGTTTCATGAAACTATATTGTGTTTTGAGCATACTGAATTTTAATTTAAAATTTCTTCAGGGGCCAGAGAGATAGCATGGAGGTAAGGTGTTTGCCTTGCATGCAGAAGGACGGTGGTTCGAATCCCATATGGTCCCCTGACCATGCCAGGAGCAATTTGTGAGCATAGAGCCAGGAGGAACCCCTGAGCGCTGCTGGGTGTGACCCAAAACCTAAAAAAAAAAAAAAAAAATTCTTTTTGTGTGCTCCCCCCAAACAAAATAAAAACAAAAAAATTCTTTTTTGTTTGTTTTGTTTTTATTTTGGGGGTCACACCCAGCAGTGCTCTGGTCTTAATCCAGGCTCTGCACTCAGGATAGCTGTACAAGAAAAGATAAGTGAGCTTTGAGGGTTACAAGGAAATTTAGGCTACCGTGAGTGGGAAGATAAAGGAAGCATTAAGTCTCTCACTCAAACATTCCCAGAAAGTGATTTTTTTTTTTTGGTGGTTTTTGTGTCACACCCGGCAGTGCTCAGGGGTTATTTCTGGCTCCAGGCTCAGAAATTGCCCCTGGCAGACACAGTAGACCATATGGGGTGCTGGGATTCGAACCAATGACCTCCTGCATGAAAGGCAAACGCCTTACCTCCATGCTATCTCTCCGGCCCCAGAAAGTGATTTTTAAAGCAGGGAAAAGAGTTAAAGAGGCAGCAAACAACCTACAAGTGAAGAAAAAAGCCTGTGATTTAGTGATAGGCAGCAGAGGGAGGAGGCCACACTTAGGACCAGGCCTCTCCAGGTCTCACTTCCTTTCCTTAAACACTGCCCTCTTCCTCCCAGAACTCTATGTCCTCAGGGTTCTGCTAGGCCTTGGGATCTTTAGCCCACCTTGCGATGTGGGGATCCTAGAACAGAAGACCCCATTAGTCATGCTAATTTCTTGGGAGCCCTAGGGCACAATTCCTGTGCCTTCTAGAACATTCACTCAAAGCAGAACTTACTGCTAAATGGTACTGTTTCCAGCCTTTTGTTTTGTTTTGGGTCACACCAGGTGGTGCTCAGGGGTTACTGCCAGCTCAGTGCTCAGAAATTGCTCCTGGCAGGTTTGGGGGACCACACGGGATGCTGGGATTCGAACTACCATCCATCTGCATACAATGCCCTACCACTGTGCTATCTCTCCAGCCTGTTTCCAGCCTTCCGCAAAATTTGCACCTGGTGGGGTTCAGAGGTTAAGTTACTCTGGGATGTGCATTCGACACTTACTCCTAAGGGTGCTCAGAGGGCCATAATATGATAAACCAGGAATTGAACCCAGGTCAGCTACCAGTCTACAAGGCAAGGACCCTACCAGCTAGCTGTATTCTCTCTCTGACCCTCTAGCTTTCAGGAAATGGAGAACACTAGTCTCCTTTGAGGGGGGAACAAAGGAACTTTTATTTGGTGGGGAGAAGTTTGGGACCACAACTGATGATGTCTGCAGGCTGAAAAAAGGGGGTTCACTCTGAGAGCTCCTAGGGCCATTTTGTGGTACAAAAGATGGAAGCCAGGCAAACTCCTAAACATGCTGTGCTATTGATTTCTGAGATCTCTCTCGTTCGTCTTCCTACCACTTCGCTTGCCCTTGATTATAATAAAGGGCAATAAATATACAATAATTTTATAATAAAGGGTCCCCAAAATGCAAAATTGCAAACTGACTTAGGGGCTGGGGAAGGGAAAGGGAGGGGAGGGCAGGTCTGAGCAATTATTTGGCTGCGTTGGGCCTAACCCAGGCAGTGTAGAGATCCTGAACCAGGACTTGGCAGTGAGTGAGTGCATGGCCCAGCAACTAGCTCCCCATATTTCCATCCTCTAGCGTTGATTTTGGGGGTGTGTTGGGGGTGAGGTCCGTCATGCCTGCAACCGAATCCACAGACATCAGGCCAACAACAGGACCAGGTCCCCCAAATCGACGCGCTAACAGGGCCAACCCCACTCCCGGCCACTTTCCGGGCCCTTTTGGGGGTCTACCTGTCCGGCTGTCCACGCCAGGAGGCCGAGAAGGAAGAGAAGTGGGGTGCAGAGCGGAGGTCGAGGCAACCCCAGGGCCAGCAGCTCCGCCAAGCAGCGCGCGGGTGCACATGCGCAGACACTTGCCCTCCTGGTGAACTTTCCCGGTCCCGGCGCAGCTCCGCCTACGTAGAGCGCTGCTCCGCCTACGGAATGCGTCGGCGCACGCTTTGACGTCATCCAGTCGCGCCTCGAATTGAGTTACTTCCGGCGCGCCACCTACTTTGTGCCTTTTCGAAGCCGCCGGAACGCCCGCTCGCCGAGTGCGCCTGCGCGTGCCTCGACGTCATCCCCGCGCGCCGGAAGTGAGCCTCTCCAAGAACTGGGGGGGTGGGAGATGGCGGGTCCTGAGCTGCTGCTGGACTCCAACATTCGCCTCTGGGTGGTCCTACCCATCGTCATCATCACCTTCTTCGTGAGGATGATCCGCCATTACGTGTCTATCCTGTTGCAGAGCGATAAGAAGCTCACCCAGGAGCAAGTGTCTGACAGGTCAGTGAGCTCTGCCAGCCCCCCCCCCATGACCAGCCTCCCATCCATGACCTTGGTTGAGCCAATAGGGACATTGCAGGCTGCCCACCCTTGCCCACTCTGCCCCAGCGATCTGGGTTCCACAGAGAATGGGGGGCGATGATTAGGGTGTTCCCCCATGAGAACCCCACTTGGAGATTGCATTTTTGGATGGGTGGATGGTTCTCTTGGGGACTTAGGCAATGACCCAACTCCGTAGGTTACTACTGGTAGCTTGGTCTTTTACCTTCCTCCAGGATTTCTCTCTGAACCCCCCCCCCAACTCTTCCATGTTTAACTTTTTTATTTAAAAAAAAAAGCATGAGGGGCCGGGCGGTGGCGCTGGAGGTAAGGTGCCTGCCTTACCTGCGCTAGCCTAGGAGACGGACCGCGGTTCGATCCCCCGGCGTCCCATATGGTCCCCCAAGCCAGGAGCGACTTCTGAGCGCATAGCCAGCAGTAACCCCTGAGCGTCACCGGGTGTGGCCCAAAAACCAAAAAAAAAAAAAAAAAAAAAAAAAAAAAAAAAGCATGAATACGAAAAAAAATCCATAAAACTGTCTTACCTATCTCAATTTCTTGTTCATATCCCCCATACAGTCTAGAGTTTAACTTGGAGCATGGCCATATTCAAACCCCTGAGAGGCAAGCACTTAATCTGTTAGTTGGAAGTATCCCATACTTTCCTTCTAAATGAACACTATCATCCTGCATTCTTACTGAGGAGTTTGTCTAACCCATATGAGTTGCCATGAATTAACACTCCTACCTTTCTTCTCCAGATTCAAAACCAGTTTGAGTTAGGAAGTGCCAGGCCTCCCTGGACCATAGGGAGGTCTCATTCCCAAAACACACATTTCAATAAAATTAATGACAGAAAAAAAATTAAGTTAATGGCAGGCCCTGGCTTATGAGAGATGTAACCTTTCCTGTGCCATACTGGTTCCTCCTGCTCTACCTTATAAACCTGTTCTTCCCCTCATCTTAAAAAAAAAAAAAAAACTTATTTTTTTTCTCACCAACTGCCAAACTTGGTTGGTTCCACTCGCTTTCATCAGCACTTAACTTCATTGCGTAAAGCATGAAATCATTTTTCACTAAATATTATTTATCTAACTTGAAATGTAGCTCAAAGGGGAGACAGCATGCCTATTTGGGAGGTCCTAGATTCAATTCCCAGCACCACCAAAAAGGAATATTTTATTTAAATGGAATTTAAAGTGTTTCTGTTTGAGGTGGGATTCTTGTCCC
Organism: Suncus etruscus; assembly: GCF_024139225.1. NCBI lineage: Eukaryota > Metazoa > Chordata > Mammalia > Eulipotyphla > Soricidae > Suncus > Suncus etruscus. Next base: position 31,719,393 of record NC_064867.1, on the reverse strand, counting down.
TATAAGTTTCTTGGTCACACATAGTGACAGGCAGGGCTTCACTCTACTTTCCAAGTTAGAGCTCTTCGCACTGCCATGCAGTGGACACTTGGTTTTTTGTTTTTGTCTTTTATTGGCTTTTGGGCCACACCCAGTGATGCTCAGGGGTTACTCATGACTCTGCGCTCAGAAATCGATCCTGATTTGGGGGACCATATGGGATGCCGGGGGATCAAACTGCAGTCCGTCCTAGGCTCGTACTTGCCAGGCAGACGCTTTACCTAGTATTTGTATTCTATCTGTAGCCAGCACCAGCAAATCCTTGGCATCCCTTACCAGGTACCTGAGGAATGAAAGTTAGGTGTTCTCTTTCCTCTACTTCCCATTACTTTGGTTTTTCTGTTTTGTTTTGTTTTGCTTTGGGGCCACACCCAGTAATGCTCAGGGGTTGCTCTCAGCTCTGCACTCAGAAATCACTCCTGGTGGTGCTCAGGAGAAGAACCATATGGGATGCCAGGGATCAAACCTGGATTGGCCATGTGCAAGGCAAGCACCTACCGGCTATACTGTCACTCCAGCTCCATTCTCTTTCCATCAGTTTGACTATACAACCCTTCCACAGATTTCTTTCTTTCTCTCTCTCTCTCTCTCTTTTTTTTTTTTTGGTTTTTATTTTTTGGGCCACACCCGGTGACACTCAGGTTACTCCTGGCTATGCTCTCAGAAATCGCTCTTGGCTCAGGGGACTATATGGGACACCAGGGGATCGAACCATGGTCTGTCCTAGGCTGGCACAGGCAAGGCAAATGCTCTACCGCTTGCTCCACTACTCCAGCCCTGTTTCCACAGATTTCTGTAAAGGCCCCCTTGGGGGCAGTAGTACGTAAAGAATAGTCATTGTTACTATGAAAACTCAACCTCACCTATCATTTCTGACGTGCTGTGACTGTGTCAGCCCAGTCCTTGTGTGGGTGGGATCCTGTGCAGGAAATTCTCTGCTGGGACAAATCCAAAGCAAGAGATGGTTTTTAGTTGTTAAAAACCATGGTGTTTTAGTTGATTGTTTAATTGTGTGTTTTCAGTGGCATTAAAGATCACCAGGGCCGGAGAGATAGCGTGGAAGTAAGGCATTTGCCTTGCATGCAGAAGGATGGTGGTTCGAATCCTGGCATCCCATTTGGTCCCTTGAGCCTGCCAGGAGCAATTTCTGAGTGCAGAGCCAGGCGTAACCCCCGAGCACTGCCGGGTGTGACCCAAACACAAAACAAAAAAATAAAAAGAAAGATTACCACATGGGACATTGGATTTCTTCTAAAAGTGTCATTGTCTCAAAGTGTCATTGTCTCAAAACTTATCAGACTTTAAAAAAAATTTTTTTTAACTTTATTGATTGATTGGTTGGTTGGTTTGGGGGCCACACTCAGCTGCACTCAGGGGCTACTCCTGGCTTCTACACTCAATCAACCCCGGCAGACTGGGGGAACCTTATGGGATGCCGGGAATCGAAATGGGTTCCTCCCAGGTCGGTCGCATGCAAAGTAAATGTCCTACTGCTGTGCTAATCTCTCCAGCCCTTAAAAAAATTTTTTTAAATGATTGTGCCTGAATAAAATGTTCAAGACCACATTTGGGAATAATATGTAGATTTTGTATTTGTTTTGGCTTTGGTTTTGGTTTTTGAGCCACACCAGTGATGCTCAGCAATCACTCTTAGAAGTGGTTAGGGGACCATATAGGGCTCCAGGGATCCAACCCTGAATCAGCTACATGCAAGACAAGGACCCTACCCACTGTGCTATTGCACCAGGCCCAATATGTATATTTTGTTTAAGATGTCCTAAAGCTTAAAAAATACACTAACTCTTTGGAAAGGATATAAACAAATATCTTTGAGAATATGAAATTCTTGGGCTAGAGAGATAGTATAATGGGTAAGCAACCTTGCACCCACACACGCACTCATACAAATACTAGTTTACTATTAAATTGTCCTCTCTTTAGAGCCTTCTCAAAAATCTTGGCTTTCTGACTCAGTGAAAACACCCTCTAATTTGGGCACTCAGAATCCACCCCTCTGCCCTCCCCACGCCACAGCAGTCTCACTTCCCATCTAATCCTGCAGATCTTTGCCTTTGCAGATCTTTATCCCTCACTGCACGTTAGCCCTGTGAGGGAACAGTCCTTCATTGTACAGAATGTGAAGAGGTAAAAGGAATTTTAATGGTTTGCCCACAATTACATAGCTGCTAAGTGGCAGTCAGGACTTAAACCCGTCTCCAACCTTAGAATGTTTTGTGTTTTATTTTTCTAGGGGTTTGGGTAGGTTTACTCCCAGTGTGGTACTTGGGTGACCATGTAGGATTGGAACCTGAGGCTTTGCCAGCCAACCACGTTCCAGCCCTTCGAGCTGCCTTCACAGCCTGAGTACATTATCCTGTGTTCTTTTTCTTTTCAAGAGTCTGACTGAATCAAGGAATGCTTTTGATTTCTGGAGTGTTTGTATATTAGCATCACAGCACTAATGTTCCCCCTTTTAATTTTTGTTTGTTTTGTTTTGGGGCCACACCTGGTAGTGCTCAGAGGTTACTTCTGGCTCTGCACTCAAGAATCGCTCCTGGCAGGCTCAGGGACCATATGGGATGCCAGGGGTCTAACCCAGATCACCCTACCCACTGTGCTATCACTCCGGCCTCCCCCTTTGGATTTTTTTTTTGGGGGGGGGGATTTGGTTTTTGGGCCACACCCAGCGGTGCTCAGTGTTACTCCTGGCTGTCTGCTCAGAAATAGCTCCTGGCAGGCACGGGGGACCATATGGGACACCGGGATTTGAACCAACCACCTTTGGTCCTGGATCGGCTGCTTGCAAGACAAATGCCACTGTGCTATCTCTCCGGGCCCCCCCTTTGGATTTTTGGGCCACACCTGGTAGTGCTAAGGGACTACTTTATTATTAGTGATGGCACTTTTTTTTTAATATCTTTATTTAAGCACCTTGATTACAGACATGATTGTAGTTGGGTTTCAGTCACATAAAGAACACCCCCCTTCACCAATGTATTCCCATCATCAATGTCCCAAATCTCCCTCCTCCCTACCCCACCCTCTCCTGTACTCCAGACAGGCTTTCTACTTCCCTCACTCATTCACATTTTTACGATAATTGTCAGTGTAGTTATTTCTCTGACTACACTCACCACTCTTTGTGGTGAGCTTCATATCGTGAACTAGTCCTTCCAGACCTCATCTCTGTTGTCTCTGGGCATTATTACAATAATGTCTATTTTTCTTAAAACCCATAGATGAGACTATTCTGTGTTTATCTCTCTCTGAGGATTTTTTGGGGTGGGGTGTTTTGTGTTTTGTTTTTTTAGGTTTGGGCCACACCTGGTGGCGCTCAAGGGTTATTCCTAGCTCTGCGCTCAGAAATCACTCCTGGCAGGCTTGGGGGCTCCTGGCAGGCTTGGGGTGGGGTGGCATATGGGATGCTGAGAATCAAACCCAGTTCATCCCGGGTCAGCTGCGCACAAGGCAAATGCCCTACTGCTGTGCTATCTCTCTGGCCCCTAGTGATTGAGATTTAAAGGACTACTCTTGGCTCTGAACTCAAGGGCTGCTCCCAGTGATGCTCAAGAGACCTTGTAGTGCTGGATATCAAGCCCAGGGTTCTCACATACCAAGCATATGCTCAAACCATTGAACCGTCTCTCTAGCCCCTTTGTGATCTCTAGTAACTGACAACTATTGCCAAATAATTAACTAATTCAACAGATGTTTCCTAAAAGCTGAAAGCACTCTGAACCTGGTTTCTCTTTGTTGTCTAATCCTGATACGAGAGTACAGCCCTCTCGAATCCTGTACTTAATTCTGTATTTTCCTGCAACATTTAATTATCCTTTTCCCATCTCCAAGATTTCTGAGTAGCATTCAATATCTACCTCATACTCAAAGGAAGTTCCTTAATTTATTACAGTGTAAAAAAGACTGGGTATACCAGTATCCCAGATATGGGGCTGGAGTGATAATACAATGATTAGGGCACTTGCCTTGCACATAACCAACCCAGGTTTGATCCTTGACATTCCATATGATCCCCTGAGCACCACCTGGAGTGCTTCCTGAGTGCAGAGCCAGGAGTAAGCTCTGAGCACTGCTGGTTGTGGTTCAGAAACAAAGTCCCAAATGTATGTGCTTCAGAAATCTCTGTTGCAGGGCCAGAGTAATGGTACTTGCCATTCACGTGGCTTCCCCAAGTTCAAGTTCTGGCACCCCAAGAGTGATCCCCGAGCACAGAGCCAGAAGTAAAACCTGAGTACCACTGGTTATGGCCCAAAAACAAATGAAAGAAATCTCTGTTGAGAAACATGGTCATTTAAAACATAAAGACTCTAAAAGACTCGTTTATTAGGATAAATGCAATATTGGGTAGTATTACATCGGGGAATGTCATACTCGGGACCATGCTCCCAATTTGGTGCTCAGGATCCTTGCAAAATGAGAGATTGAGCCTGGGCCTCCCCCATGCTTTACATATTGTCTCCCTCCTCCCAGAACACTTAGATTTTGAAAAGTTTCTGCCTAGCAGTGCTGCCAAACAGGCCTCTCTTGTTTGAATGGGTCTTCGAATTCTCTTGCCTTCTCGCATTACGCTTTTCAAAATCCCTTTTGTCTCTGTTGTGTTTTTCAGTCAAGTCCTCATTCGGAGCAGAGTCCTCAGGGAAAATGGAAAATACATCCCCAAACAGGTACTCTTTTTTTCTCTGTTTTCCGGAGCGCCATAGTCTGTGTTTGTTCAGGGCACTGGAGTTGGCGGGGAACTGTCAGCTGCGGCCTGGCTGGTGTCGCTGTCACTGTGCTCTCACCCATCCTGCAGATTGTTTTTAAATGTGACCCAGCTAAGGTGCCCTGGCCCCTGCCAAATTGGCTGCTGCCTCAGTACAACAGCCCATTCCAAGAACATTTGGGGTGATAGCTTGATGTTACGCTGTCATGATTTTCAGACTTAAAAAAGCTCTGTTTCTCCGCTAGTCTTTCTTTTTTTTTTTTTTTTTTTTTTTTGGTTTTTGGGCCACACCCGTTTGACGCTCAGGGGATACTCCTGGCTAAGCGCTCAGAAATTGCCCCTGGCTTGGGGGAACCATATGGGACGCCGGGGGATCGAACCGCGGTCCGTTCCTTGGCTAGCGCTTACAAGGCAGACACCTTATCTCTAGCGCCACCTTCCCGGCCCCCGCTAGTCTTTCTTGACCAGAAAATACTACTTCAACAACCCAGAGGATGGATTTTTCAAAAAAACCAAACGGAAGGTAGTTCCTCCTTCTCCTATGACTGGTAGGTTGATTCCCGCTGTAATCTGGCTCATTTGTAGCATGAGTTAATAGATTGAGGCCAGGGGGGTCTGAGCAGAGGAGGCCTGTGATTTAAATGTCAGCCTAGAGAAAACAATAGTCTCTGAAAGATATTCTTGGACTGGGATCTATGAAACTGGGATTCTCTTTTTTTTTTTTTTTTTTATATTGTAACTAAGTCTTCTGGAACCCCACTATATAAAGTAGATTTTTAGAAAACTCAAACAGAGTGCTCACTTCGGCAGCACATATACTAATGTTGGAATGATACAGAGAAGATTAGCATAGCCCCTTGTGCAAGAAGGACACACAAATTTGTGAAAAATTCCATGTTTAAAAAACTCAAATAGGGATCAGAGTGATAGCACAGCAGGTAGAGAGTTTGCCTTGAATATCTCTGGCCTGGGTTTGATCCCCAGCACTATATATTCAGAAAAGATCCCTGAGCACAGGGCCAGAGTAAACCCTGAGCACTGCAGGTGTGACCCCAACACAAAACATACAAAAAACAAGCTCAAACATCCTGGCTTGATAGTCAGGGTACGAGGGAAATGTCCTCAGACTCCACTGGAATGGCCTCGATCTCAGCAGAAATGTCTAATACCCAGCGACCACACAAGGCCTGCACCCCATTCTCTGTCTGAGTGAGGGAGGGTCTGGCTACTTCTGTGACCAGCCTTTCCTACCCTGACAGACCCTGGTTCCTTCCCACAGGCTCCAGGCCAGTGGAACAGAAAAACCTCTTATTCTGTGTGTCCTGACCCTCATTTAAATGTTCGTTCCTTTTGGGTAAAACCAACTGTTTCAAATGCAGACAGGGTACTATATATTATTTTAGTGGATCATGTAGAAAATCTAAAAGAAAGGCCCGTATACATATGAAAAGATGATAGAAATGTGTGGCACGCAACATAGTTGGAACTAACTAGAGATTGTGCTGAGTGAAGTCAGTCTGAAGGGAAGAGACAGATACAGAATGACCTCTTAGGTGAGACTTAGATACACAGTGAGGTAGCAACGAAGGACCAAAGGCAACATAAATGGGAGAACTGGTCCACACAATTGAGTTGGGGAGGAGCACTTAGTCAAGAGGGAACTTGGGGACCTTGAATCAGGATGATGGGTATGGGGTTGGAATTTGTGCATCAGAAACCATAATTAGTAGCATTGTAAATCACAGTCTCCATTTAAAAATCCAAAATAATAATAAAGTAAATTTAAAATTATTTTTTGGGGGGAGCGACACCCGGTGATGCTCAGGGGTTACTCCTGGCTATGCACTCAAAAGTCACTCCTGGCTTGGGGGACTATATGGGACGCCAGGGGATCGAACCGCGGTCCGTCTTAGGCTAGCGCTGGCAAGGCAGATACCTTACCTCTAGCGCCACCGCCCCGGCCTCTTAAAATTATTCTTAAATCTGTGGTATACATATTAAGACAAGATCTTTTGTTTTGTTTTGTTTTGTTTTCTTCCTGGTTTTTATAGCCACACCTGGTGATGCTCAGGGGTTCCTCCCAGCTCTGCTTTCTGGAACCACTCCTGCAGATGCTCAGGAGACTAGATGGGATATTGGGAATCAAACCCAGGTTGGCTGTGTGCAAAGCAAGTGCCCTACCCACTGTGCTGTTTCTCCAGCCCCACGATGAGATGTTCTTTGTAGCGTACTCTTGGCAAAAGTTGAAAAACTTGGCCACAGCCACTACCACTGTTGAAGGAGAATCTGGTGGGATCTTTCCACTTTGCATTTTTTTGATTTATGTGCATGTTTCCGTGCCAAAAAAGGGACTGGGTCTCATAAATACAGAGCATAACATTTGCCACTAACATGCATTTCTGGCCCACTTTCCATTTTAGATGTTCAAATCCTTTGACCAAGAAATTCTTCTAAAAAAGAAAAAATTTTTCTAAAAGTTCATCTTACAGAAATATGTAAGCACTATCAAGGGCCAGGGCTCATTTGTAAGCACTGGAGAGCGAGAGACCCCTTGCTTTGCAGACCACAGGCCCAGGGGCTCACCTGTATGAGCATGGCCCTGAGTGTGATCCTTGGCACCACATATCCTTCCCCAGCCAAGCTCTGCTGGCCCCTATTAAAAAGTAAGCAGAGCCATAAGCAAACACAATCATGTATGTAATCAAGGTGTTTAAATAAAAAAAATATTTAAAAAAAAGAGTTAATAAAAAAAGAATTATAGGGCTGGAGTGGTGGCGCAAGGGGTAGGGCATTTGCCTTGCATGAGGCTAACCTAGAAAGGACTGCAGTTTGATCCTCCATATGCTCCCCCAAGTCAGGAGCAAATTCTGAGTGCATAGCCAGGAATAACCCCTGAGTGTCACAGGGTGTGGCCCAAAAAGCAAAAAAAAAAAATTATAATTCAGTCTTGCCTGACCCAGGTTCAATCTGTGACATTTCATATAGTACCCCAAGCTTTGCCAGGAGTAATCCCTGAGCATTGTCAGATGTGACCCCCAAAATAAACCATACCAAAAAAGCAACATGTACTGTAATACCAGTGAATTCTGACCAGTAGGTTAGAATCAAGGACTCCAAGATAAAACCTCAAAACTATAGTCAATTAAGTTTTGACAGAAAAGAATGGTACATGAAATGGAGTAAAGATAACCTCTTCAAAATATGGTTTTTGGGTCTAAGTGATAGCACAGCAGGTAAGGAGCTTGCCTTGCATGCAGCTGACTGGGGTTCGATCCCCAGCAGCCCATATAGTCCTTTGAGCCCACCATTCTAGACATTCACAGGAGCCTCCAGATGATGACTGAGATTTAAATGCAAATAAGTCAAGTGCCCTAACCCCTATACCACCTCTCCAGCCCCTTCCTATTTTTTTCTCTTTGGCTTTTGAGCCAAACTGGGTGGCACTCAGGGGTTACTCCTGGCTCTCTGCTCATAAATCGCTCCTGGAACACACAGGGGATCATTTGGGATGCTGGGTTTCGAACCACCATTGGTCCAGGGTCAGCGCTTGCAAGGCAAACAAACGCCCTACCACTGTGCTATCTCTGCAGCCCCTTATTATTATTATTATTATTATTTTTATTTATTTATTTATTTATTTATTTTTTTTTTTTTTTTGTTACACCCAGCAGCGCTCAGGGGCTACTCCTGGCTCTATACTCAGAAATGGCTCCTGGCAGGCTCAGGGGACCATATGGGATGCCGGGATTTGAACCACCGACCTTCTGCATGCAAGGCAAATGCCTTACCTCCATGCTATCTGTCTGGCCCCACCCCTTGCTATGCTTTTGATTAAGATTAAGTTGAAACAACAGGCCAAGTTGGAAAGAATTGATTTTTTTTTTTGGTTTTTAGGGCCACACCCGTTTGATGCTCAGGGGTTACTCCTGGCTAAGCACTCAAAAATTGACCCTGGGTGTTCTTTACATGACAGTAATCATACAACTATAATCATACTTGTAATCACGGTGTTGAAATAAAGATAATTATAAGAAAAATTGCCCTGGCATGGGGGGAGGAGGGAGATTTGAGACATTGGTGATGGGAATGTTGCACTGGTGATGGGTGGTGTTCTTTACATGACTGAAACCCAAACACATTCATGTATGTAATCAAGGTATTCAAATAAAAAAAAACAATGTACAGAACATGCGCATTAACCCTTTATCTTCTTACCTACAAATACACATTCTTTCTTGTTGTTTTTATTTGGTTTTGGTTTTGGTTTTTGGTTTTCTTGGGGATCACACCCGGCAGCGCTCAGGGGCCACTCCTGGCTCTATGCTCAGAAATCACTCCTGGCAGGCTCAGGGACTATATGGGATGCCAAGATTCAAACCACCATCCTTCTGCATGCAAGGCAAACTCCCTACCTCCATGCTATCTCTCCCGCCCCTAAATACACTTTCTTTTATCAATTCTTTTTATTTATGTTGGCTTTCAGGACATACTCAGGTCAGAATCACTCCTGGCAGATTCTGGGGATCATATGGGATGCTGGGGATCTAACTCTGGTCTGTCACATTCAAGTCCTTACCCATAGTATTATGTAGCACTAGTCCTAACCATTTTCTTTCTTTAAAAAAATTTGGGGGGGGGGGGTCTGGAGCGGTGGTGCAGTGGTAAGGAGTTTGCCTTGCAAGAAGCTCCTTGGATGGATCCCCTGCGTCCCATATGGTCCCCCAAGCCAGGAGCGATTTCTGAGTGCATAGCCAGGAGTAACCCCTGAGTATCAATGGGTGTGGCTCCCCAATTTTTTCTTTTTTTGCCCGCACCCAATGGTGCTCAGGGCTTACTCCTGACTTTGTGCTCAGGGAACACTCCTGGCAGTACCCAGGGGACTGGAATGAGGGACCATGGATCTAATCAAGGTCAGGTGGCTACAGAGCAAATTATCTGTCTGCCCTACTATTGTTCCCCCTCCTTTTGTGGTCTGTTTTCATTTAAGTGAAAAAGGTGTAAATAGTTCAGAAATCACAAAAGAGATCACAATGAAAGCCTAACATTTTTGAAATTATAGCTCAAAGGGTTGCACTGCATGGTCCCCTCTCCCCCCACCCATACACTATCAGGAGCAATCCCAACACTTCTATGTGTAGCCCCAAACCAACACAATTAAACTGTACAGCATAATGGCATAATTGAAGACTTGGGGGGATGGGTAGATAGACTTGAAAGTAAGGCACTTGCCTTGCATACAGCTGACCTTGGTTTGATCATTGGCACCACTTACAGTCCTCTGAACCCCACCAGTAGTGTTCCCTGGGCACAGAACTAGAATTCAACCCTGAGCACAACAAGTATAGTTCAAATACAGATAAATAAATAATAAAGTTTTTTTATAGAATTTCATGGAAAGTTATTGCTTTAGTAGTCAAATATCCCAAGAATGAGTGTTACTCATTTTTATGGCACTTTCAGTCCATTTTAACGTTTCATTCATAAATAGGAATGGTCAGGGGCCAGAGATATAATACAGAGTAGGGCATTTGCCTGGCATAAGGCCAACCAGGTTCAATCACCAGCATCCCATATGGTTCCCTGACCCACCAGGAGTGATTCCTAAATGCAGAGCTAGGAATAAATCTTGAGCATTTACCTAACTGGTAATCCACACAGATGTCAAAATCAGAAGAACAAGGAGTCTAGAAAATTGTCACAACCAAAAGGAGCCAGGACCCTGGAACAGGAAGAAAAAAAAAAACAAACATTAAGACTGCAGAAGACTGAATAGAGCTTTGTCTTTACTTACTAAATTGTAACGTCACTGTGATAAATACACCCCATTAAATTAAGGGGGACTCTGTACTGTGTGCTGGCTGTCTATTAGCTTCACAATAGTCCTGTATATCTAAACCAGTTCTACATTTTTTTTAGGTCACACCCGGCAACGCTCAGGGGTTACTCCTGGCTCTATGCTCAGAAAATGCCCCTGGCAGGCACAAGGGACCATATGGAATGCTGGAATTCAAACCACTTCCTTCTGCATGAAAGGCAAACTCCTTACCTCCCTGCTATCTCTCCGGACCCGAGGGGCATTCTTGAGCTGTTGAGGAAACAAAACAACTGCCAGAGAAGTTCCAAAATTTCAGGGTCTAGAAAGACACAGGAGAACTGGGGATGTGCTGGGGTTAAGCTAGAAACAGTCCAGACCAGAGACAAAAGTCAGGCAGGGCTGGTTTCCAGGAAAGAAGGAAAAGGGCCATCAAGGGGCCTGGAGCATTTCTGGGCGCAGGCCCCCTCGGTGGCCCCTGGACTCTGTAAGAAAGATACGCTATCAGTGCTGACCTTGCTGACACATGGAGAAGTGTGCTACAGATACCAAGGACAACCTGTGGACTCAGGAACAGCACCGGGAAATGATCAGGGGGAGAGAATGTCAGATGACACCAGAAAAGCAAACATGGGAACACACACACTCACATAGGTGCATCTAATTGGTAAATCACTTGTCTGTTATTTGTAATGCTTTCGGGCCACATCTGGTGGTGTTTAGGGCTTCGTCCTGCCTCTGTGCTCAGGGATCACACCTAGCCGCACTTGGGGGATGATATGTGTTGCCAGGAACCAAACCCAGGTTAACCATATGCAGCCAAATGCTTTGCCCTCTCTACTGCTGCTCCAGCCTATTTATTTTACTTTATTTGATTTTAGTTTTGGGGCCATGCCTGGTGGTGCTTAGGATGACCTCTGGCAGTGCCTGGGAGGACCTTGGAATGAGGGGATGGAACTTGAGCATCTTGTGGGAAAACTCTGCAGTAGCCTCTTGAACTCTTCCTCCAGACAAAAAAACATATTATTTTGTGTGTATTATGTGTGTATGTATGTATTTGATGGACACATCCACCAGTGCTCAGGTCTTTCTCCCAGCTCTGTGCTGAGAGTCCACTGTTGGCAGTGCTCAGAGAACCCATCAAGGTAGGCCATATAAAAGACAAAGACTTAAACCCCTGTACTAGCTCTCTGCCCCCCCAAAATACACCTTGACAACCTGAAACCTGAACTCAATTCCTTGCAAACCTGTGACCTTCACCACCAAATCTATACAAAAACACCCCGTATACATTTCAATGATAATGATGTGCATGTATTTTTAGAAAAAATACTCGGGGTGATCCTGAGCCACTTTGCATTCCCCCTTTCCTTGCACTTGATAGGCACATTTATTACTTGGGTTGTTAATTTGGATCTCTTTTTTTAGTGTTGATTGTGTCATTTCGATATTTAAATTCATGAGTCCTTTAAATCACTGATGTACTCAGATCCCCTTGAACTCTGACTCCCATTGTTCCATCTATCACTTCTTCCTCTCAATTTCTTTCCTTCTCTGTCCTTGTCCCTTTTTACTGTAGGGTTAAAGGTGATCTAGACATCTCCCCCTTTCAAAAGATGGGATTTCCGGGCCCGGAGAGATAGCCCAGCGGCGTTTGCCTTGCAAGCAGCCGATCAGGACCAAAGGTGGTTGGTTCGAATCCCGGTGTCCCATATGGTCCCCCTGCCTGCCAGGAGCTATTTCTGAGCAGACAGCCAGGAGTAACTCCTGAGCACCGCCGGGTGTGGCCCAAAAACCAAAAAAAAAAAAGGGATTTCCTGTTCCAGTTTTTCTATGTAAGACATATAAATTAAGACATCCTATGGTTTGTCTTCTTTCTTCTGGCTGTTTCAAAAATAAATAAATAGAGCCGTTATTGAATGATGATTATACATAAGGCAAGAAGTACACATTTCCAGGTGGATTTTAATTGTCTCCTTGAAGACAAGTCATTCTTTTTTTTTGTTTTGTTTTGTTTTTGTTTTTGTTTTGTTTTTGGGCCACACCCGGTAACGCTCAGGGCTTACTCCTGGCTATGTGCTCAGAAGTTGCTCCTGGCTTGGGGGACCATATGGGACACTGGGGGATCGAACCTGATCCGTCCAAGGCTAGCGCAGGCAAAGCAGGCACCTTACCTTCAGCGCCACCGCCCGGCCCAAGACAAGTCATTCTTAAATGAAAGGCAAGTGACATTCCTTTGAGCACACACTGTAAATATGGTGACAGGAATATTATCATGGTTTTAGTCTCTTAAGAGTAACTCTAAAAACAGTCTGATGATTCACCTAACTAGGCAAGTAAATAAAACTTTATAAATTATATATTTTAAGGTACTGCCATTAAAATGTTGAGTTTTCTTGTTTTGGACAAAAAGTGCTAAGTAATAGAGGATCTTGATATTTTTATTCAGACATTTAGGCAGAATGTGTTTGATTTTATTTTATGGAATAAGCTGATTGAGTGGATGAAGGATAGAAATGATTGTTGGGGGCCCGGAGAGATAGCACAGTGGCGTTTGCCTTGCAAGCAGCTGATCCAAGACCAAAAGTGGTTGGTTCGAATCTTGGTGTCCCATATGGTCCCCGTGCCTGCTAGGAGCTATTTCTGAGCAGACAGCCATGAGTAACCCCTGAGCATGCCGGATGTGGCCCAAAAACCAAAAAAAAAAAAAAAAAAAAAAAAAAAGAAAGAAAGAAAGAAAGAAAGAAAGAAAGAAAGAAAGAAAGAAAGAAAGAAAGAAAGAAAGAGAGAGAGAGAGAGAGAGAGAGAGAGAGAGAAAGAAAGAAGAAAGAAAGAAAGAAAGAAAGAAAGAAAGAAAGAAAGAAAGAAAGAAAGAAAGAAAGAAAGAAAGAAAGAAAGAAAGAAAGAAAGAAAGAAAGAAAGAAAAGAAAAGAAATCATTGTTGGGTCACACTGGGCAGCGCTCAGGGGTTCCTCCTGGCTCTACACTCAGAAATCGCTCCTGACAGGTTTGGGGGACCATATGGGATGCTGAGAATCGAATCACCATCCTTCTGTATGCAAGGTAAACGCCCTAACTCCATACTATCTCTCAGACTCCTATTCCTAAATTTTACAATCTGGAAACTGCTACTGTGTTTCTGCTCATTTGTCTAAGATACAATTCCCCTCACTTAACCACCCCAAATCTCAATCACACAAACATGAACATACACTGACATAGGAGAGACGCTGTTAGTTGGTGGGAATGGGAACCTGCTCCCATGGGGAAGCAAGTAAAAAAAGGGATCCCCTCAGAGACTCAAGAAACCTACCTCACAGGGAACGTGAAAAGTTTATTTCCCCTTTCCTCCTATGCTGCCAACTAGTATATATAAATAACCTCCATGTTGCATCCTGTGAGCTCAAGATAAGAATGGGGTATGGTCTTCTATTTTTTTCTTTTTTTGGGCCACACCCATTGTATTCACGGGTTACTCCTGGGTCTGAGGTCAGAAATCTCTCCTGGGGCTCGAGAGATAGCACAGTGGTAGGGTATTTGCCTTGCACACAGCTGGTCCAGGACAGTTCATGGTCCGTATCCCCATATCCCATAAAGTCCGCCAAGCCTTCCAGGGGTGATTTCTGAGTGCAGAGCCAAGAATAATCCCTGGGCAACGCCGTGTGCTCCCCAAAACAAAACAAAAAACACTCCTTGCAGGCTCAGAGGGTCATATGCGATGCTGGAAATTGAACCCAGGTAGGCCTCATGCAAGACAAATGCCTACCCACTGTGCTATCACTCTGGCTCTGGTTCTTCTCTTTTCAAGAAAGGTTCAACGCATTCGCCAAGGTCACACTTTGCAGTGCTTTGTGCAGTGGTAGGTCTTCCCTGGTAGAGGCTTGGATCCTGGTAATGTTAAAGACAATTGTGGTTGTTTCCATAGATGATATCCATTGTTCAGGTGTGTGTGGGCGATGCCCATTCTTCTGAGGACTGAGCCAAATCATTATGCCAATGTTCAGGGTAAAAGGCCTAATTATATGACCAAATTTGTGTCCCCATCTCTATTAGATAAGAACTTGTTTGCATATGTATTATTTTCCCATTTTAATGTGCCTATGCAAAAGAGAAGCAGTGCCACAAGTTATTGTTGGTGCAACTAGGGGCTGACAAATAAAGTCCAACATTCCCCGTAACTTGGTACAAACATGAAATCTATGCAGAGATACTGCTTATAAAACAGATCTCAAAGGGGGAAAATCAAACAATCAAATAACAAGTCCAGTGGGCAAAATTGTCACTATATGAGGATATTCGAAAAGAGTTATAGATGTTAAGGGAATACATCTGAGATATACAAAGGAGATACACGTGACCCTTTTATGTTTTAGAAATAGTCAAGAGGGAGGGGGTGTTTCCACAACACCACTTTGGTCTGTGATTGGACAGACAAAGAGAGCATGGAGCCATGTCCTCCCCTTGTTGCCTGCTGAGGCTTCCGACTCCCCGAGAGGCTTTTGCTTCTTAATTGCTGGAAGTTAAGAGTTCAGCAGTCCCCTCCCAGACCCTTGCAGGAACAAGGAAGCCTGGGGTCTCTTTTAAATTGCACCTCACTGGAACCCACTTGCTGGGACCCTGAGCAGGTGTCCAGGAATAACCCTGGGACAGGGAGGAAGGAGAGAGGAGGCTGTGGGGGGCAGTCGAGGCTGCATCATCACCTTATCTTGGCCAAAAAGTCTACAGCATGAAACCTTGCCATGACGTGTTGCCTGCTGAAGCTTCCAGACTCCACCCAAAAAATTACTGTGAAAGATATGTAATCCACCTTGGCCAAGACAAAAATCATTAGTACAGAAAATGGTTAAATGTGGGGTAACAAAAGATGGGAGTGAGAGTAAAGGAATAAAAGGAGCACATGGACAACGTTCAGATAATGACAAGCAGATGAAACACAATGATATCCATATATTTCTTATAATGTTTCGTGCGCAATGGACAGGTTGAATAAGGAAACTTCCCTGATAAGTACTAATGCCAGAACCTATTGTGACCCGTGTCCCGCACCCCTTTCCTAGGCCTGGTTAAAGCAGCCTTTGGCATGGCGGAGGGCTGCCGAACGCATCCCATATGATCCCCCAAGCCTGCTGGGGGCGATTTCTGAGCAAAGAGCCAGGAGTGACCCCTGAGCGCTGCCCAGTATGGCCCAAAAACCAAAAAAAAAAAAAAAAAAGTAAGTAAGTCACATCAGGGAGATGACTGCAAAGGCGATTAGGAATATTTTGCAGGAAGGACAGCCAGGCATTACCCAAAGTGCCCTTGAGCACCATACTGGCAGCTGCCCCTGGGGCATTAGTATTGCTTGGGTGTCCATGACTCCTATAGGAAAAGATGAACTTTTTTGGTCTATTGATGTTAGTCGTTAAGAACTTTTTGGTCTGAATTGTTACTTATCCAGAAGTTCTCAGGGCTGAGGGGCTACTTCCAGTTTCGTGCTGGGGAAAGTGGGATGTCTCTGGGTGGTGCTGGGGAACCACACAAGCAGGGTCAGGAATGGAACCTGGGTTTCCTGCATGCCAACCATAAACCCAACATTCAAAACTCTGTCTACCTCTTAATAAGCTAATTTGGTGCCTGAAGGAAGTTAATTGTTTTATTTTGCTTCCATGTTCTCAACTTTGTCTCATTCATTCCAAGGGCTGGTGTTCTGTGGACCTAGCATTGGCCTCTTTAGCATATAGAGGAGAGAGAAGAGGGGCTAATGTCAGATCTGCAGTAGGGAGTAGCCTGCGTGTCCACCCTTCAGGGCTGCCTTCCAGTCAGTCTGATGAACTTTCAGAACCCCTAAGTGGTAGTTAGTCAAGCAGATTAGACAGTGACTCAGAAAGAAGGAGTTGGACAGCAGGAGGTGTCAACATTAGGTGGCGACTTCTCAAAATGAAAAGATCTCTCCAGGGATTTGAGTAGATAAACCATGCCTGGTTTCGAGTATTACTTGGCTGCAGGAATTATGCAGTGTGTAGTGTTCATTTCTTAGAGGAAAAGTATGGTATGGGGAATGAGTTGGAATTGATTGTAAGCCTCTCAAAGAAAAGAAACATAATCTTCTTTGCGTTTGAAGCAATTAAACTTGTTCAATACCAGTGACTCTTGACCACAATGCAAGCTCCAAAACGTTGCATTTGTATGTTTCAGTGTATTTAAAGTGAAGGACTATTTTATGTTAGAAAAAATGGAGAGGGCGTCGCCAAGAGATAGCACAGCGGTAAGGCCTTTGCCTTAGACACAGAAAAACGGTTGTTTGAATCCCGGCATCCCATACTGTCTCCGTGCCTGCCCAGAGTGTTTTCTGAGCACAGAGCCAGTAGTAACCCTGGAGTGCCACCGAGTGTAACCCAAAAATAAAAAAGAAAAGAAAAAAATTAAAACCTCTTTTATTCTGGGGCTGGAGTAATAGTGCACTTGTGATATTTGTCTTGCATACAACTGGCCTAAATTTTTCTCTGCTGCCCCATATGATCCCTGAGCACCACTGGGTATAGCCCAGAATGAGAAAATTTTTGACTTGTGTGATTTGTAAGGTAGTATTAAGTGGGGTGCTGGGGATCAAATCATGGTGTTCTTGTGGAAAGCAGTTGCCCTACCCCAATAACCCTGGTTTGGTTTTTGACCCATACCTGGTGGTGTCAGGGCTTATGTCTGGCTCTGAGGTCAGGAACCACTCCTTGTGAGGTTGAGCGGCAATGTTTGTTACTGGGGATTCAATCTGGGTTGCCCATGCCAGACTCACTCTCATCTGTCAGGCCCCTGACTTTTTGTTTGTATTTGTTTGGGGGCCACACCCAGCAGCGCCAAGTGGTTACTCCTGGCTCTGCACTCAGAAATCACTCCCAGCTAGCTCGAGGACCATATGGGATCCTGGGAGTCAAACCCAGATCCATCCTGGGTTGGCTTCATGCAAGGCAAACACCCTACTGCTGTGCTCTCTCCTCTTTTTTTTTTTTTTTTTTTTGTGGTTTTTGGGTCACACCTGGCAGTGCTCAGGAGTTACTCCTGGCTCCATGCTCAGAAATTGCTCCTGGCAGGCACAGGGGACCATATGGGACGCTGGGATTCGAACCGATGACCTCTGCATGAAAGGCAAACGCCTTACCTCCATGCTATCTCTCCAGCCCCTACTGCTGTGCTCTCTCTGACCCTTTGGCCTTTTTTTAAATATGGGTACTTTTTCCCTTAGACTTAAATGATCATCACACACCTTATTGGTGTATATATGCATTGTAACTTGTAAACATTATTCAAAACCCTCTGTCTTGAGTTGGGCCATTTGCAGTTAGCCATTCAGACTTCCTTTCATTTGACAAATGTTACCTGAAGATTGCTTTGTAAAGCACTTGTTTCACATTCAAGGATCTATATAACAGCATCTATGTTTAGCTAGATCTTTATGAATGAGCTGCTTGGGGTTTTGTGTGTGTGTGTGTGTGTGTGTTTGTGTTTAATCTTTATTTAAGCACCACGATTACAAGCATTATTGTAGATGGGTTTCAGTCATAAACAGAATACCCCCTTTACCGGTGCAACATCCCCTCACCAATGCTCCCCCTCCTTCCCCACCCCTGTTATCTGCTTGTAGAAAACCAAGCAGAAATTTAGGTTTCCAATAGAACATAGAACCAATGTTTATTAGATTTTTTCAGTATTCACATATTTAGTACTTTTAGTATTTGTTTTGCTTAATTTATTTATTTTGTTTGTTTTTTGGGGGGTCACATCCGGCAGCGATCAGGGGTTCCTCCTGGCTCTACGCTCAGAAATCGCCCCTGGTAGGCAGGGGGACCATATGGGACACCGGGATTCAAACCACCATTCTTCAGCATGGAAGGCAAATGCCTTACCTCCATGCTATCTCGCTGGCTCCTGCTTAGTTAATTTTTTTCTTCAAAATTATTTAGGATAATTATAACTATCTGAAAATAAAGTTTAGGTGCCCTTGATCCTGTTGCTTAACATGTATAGACTTCTTAAGAAGTTCAGAGAGGGCCCGGAGAGGTAGCACAGCGGTGTTTGCCTTGCAAGCAGTCGATCCAGAACCTTAAGGTGGTTGGTTCAAATCCTGGTGTCCCATATGGTCCCCCGTGCCTGCCAGGAGCTATTTCTGAGCAGACAGCCAGGAGTAACCCCTGAGCACCACCGGGTGTGACCCAAACCCCCCACCCAAAAAAAAGAAGAAGTTCAGAGAACAATTTTTCTCTTTGTCGGGAGGGAGGCCAAACCAGCAGTGCTCAGGAGTTATTCCTGGCTCTGAGCTACCTTCTCGCTCCAGCCACAGAGAACACTTTTTTAGTAAAATACTAGATGTCTGGAGAGTGGTGAAATAGTTCAGCATGTGGGGTGCTTGCCTTGCTCACAGCAGAGCTGGATTTAATACCTGCACCACATGTGGTCCCCTGAACTCACAAGGAATGACTCCTGAGTGCAGAGCCAAGAGTAAGCCCTGAGCACCTTTAGGTGTGCTCAGAAACAAAAACAAAAGCAGAAGGTAAACCTACATATCATTTTAATTCTCTTGGTTATTTTGTTTGGGGACAGCAACAGCAGAGCTCAATGGTATTCAGGGGTCTGTATATTTCTGGATGCTAAACCTAAGCTCCCAGCATGCAAAGCAGACTCTCAGCTCACAGAGACATCTCTGGTCCCATCATTTAGCTCTTACCATTAGCCTTAGGGATTTCTCTCTCTCTCTCTCTCCACCACTCTTAACTGTGGTCTTCCTTCCTGTTTAACAATAGAACTATGAACTTAGTGACACTGGAGTTGAGCCCTTTCCCTTTGTGTTGCAGATGCTCCATCCTAGCCTGTAGTGCTTACCTGGCTCTGGCTTTGGGTGATAACCTTATGGCTTTGAATCATGCAGATAAACTTGTTCAGCAGCCCAAGCTATAGAATCTCTTAAGTAAGTATAACTTGCACTTGCCCTGGTTGGTGCTGTTGGAGTATATCTGGTGAATTTGTGATGCACATTGTCATCTTTCTATTCCCCCAGTTAAATTTTTTGTTTTTGTTTTGTTTTGGGGTCACACCCGGCAGCGCACAGTGCTCAGGGGTTACTCCTGGCTCTATGCTCAGAAATTGCTCCTGGCAGGCTTGGGGGACCATGTGGGATTCTGGGATTCTAACCATCATCCTTCTGCATGCAAGGCAAACACTACCTTCATGCTTTTTCTCCATGCCCTCCCCCCAAAATGAAATTTTATAACTACAGAAAACATTTGATTAAAACAGCAGATGGATGATGGTTCAAACCCGGCTTCCCAAATGGTCCCCTGTGCCTGACGGGTGATTTCTAAGCCTAGAGCCAGGAGTAACCCCTGAGCACTGCCGGGTGTGACACAAACAACAACAACAACAACAACAAAAACCCAGCAGATAGAGCGTTTGTCTTGTATGTGGTTGACTCAGACCCCAGTAGCAGCCCAAGTTCAATCCCCAACATCCTATGGTCTCCTGAGTCTACCAGGAGTGATTTCTTTATTTCTTTTTGTTTGTTTGTTTTTATTTTGGGGCACACCTGGTGAAATCAAGGGTTACTCCTGGCTATAGACTCAGAAATCGCTCCTGGCTTGGGGGACCATATGGGATGCCCGGGGATTGAACCATGTTTAGTCCTGGGTTAGCCACCTGCAAGGCAAATGCCCTACCACTGTGCTATTGCTCCGGTCCCCCAGGAGTGATTTCTGAGCACAGAGCCAGGAGTAACCCCTGAGCGCCACTGGGTATGGCCCAAGAACCAAAACTTCACCTTTTATTTCATACACCCACACAAGCATACTGTTCATAGAGATTAAATGTATGAAACTGACTTGTGCTAGGCTGAATATTGGGTGGTAAAAGCTTGGGTACTTGGGACTACCGAGTGCCTGCTTGTTTTCTGTCTCAATCATATAACTGAAGTCTTCTTATTAGATATCAGATCCCAAGAAATGATGGCTCCTCAAAATGACGCAAAAATTATGGGGCCGACAGATCTCCTGGGCTGAACACTTGGTCCAGGAGACTGGGACCCCCCACGCCAGGCAGGTCTTCATGGCCGGCCCTGGCAACTCGGGCCCTGGGGGGTGGGTGGAGGAGGGAAACTCCTCCTTTTCAATTTTCAAACTGGAGAGGGAGCTCGCAATTGGACCCAGCAGAGCGCACATGCCAGGAAAGCCGTCCCTCTGTTTTTCTGGTATGTTAGGGTCGCTGGTCGGACAGCAGGCCACAGATCTCCTGGGCTGAACACTTGGTCCAGGAGACTGGAACCCCCTACGCCAGGCGGGTCTTCATGGCCGGCCCTGGCAACTTGGGCCCTGGGGGTCGGGTGGAGGAGGGAAACCCCTACCCTATGTATATTGGACCCCCTGTTTTGCTTGCTAGTAATATTATCTTTCAAAGCTGCGCGGGCGCAAATACGTCCGTGCGACATATATACTTTTTAATCATTATCCAAAAATGTTCCTGATCCTCGACTGCTCCTAGGAATAGAATCAGGATGCTCAAGATTCTGACAAAACACTCAAATTGACCTTTATTGTTTAGTCTTTTATGTATTGCCTCTCCCCTCACCCCTTTGTCTCTCCTACCTCCTCATACCCAAACCCTGAACCATTATCTTCCCCTTATTCAACCCTCCTTATCCTCAGTTCCTAATTGGATAGACACCAAACTGACCTTCTGCCCAACACCACCATCCAGCTCCTCATTGAATGACACCCTCTCGGTCCCCAGCTCATGCCTACACAAACAACTACGACCAACACGCCTGTTGACCCATGCTTGGTGGCCCCTTATGTCACCATCAAACTATGGACTGTTGCATGATACCGGAATCAGCTTCAGCATAACCCCTAGTTCAAGGACAATATAGGGTTCCATAATGCTGCAAAACATGTCACAAACTCAACTATCACCTGTTGTCTTCAAATACCCTTGTTTTCTTTTTCTTTTTAAAACATAAAAGGGCCAGGGGCCGGGCGGTGGCACTAAAGGTAAGGTGCCTGCCTTCCCTGCGCTAGCCTTGGGACGGACCGCGGTTCGATCCCCCGGTGTCCCATATGGTCCCCCAAGCCAGAAGTAACTTCTGAGCACATAGCCAGGAGTAACCCCTGAGCGTTACCGGGTGTGGCCCAAAAAACAAACAAACAAACAAAAAACATAAAAGGGCCACATGTATCTCTTTTGTATATCTCAGATGTATTCCCTTAACATCTATAACTCTTATAAAATATCCTCATTTGTGACCATTTTGCCCACTAGATTAGTTATTTGATTGCTTGATTTTCCCCCTATGAGATCTGTTTTATAAGCAATACTGGTAGAAGAGTAACTCTGTGTAGATTTCACGTTTATACCAAGTTACGGGAAATGTTGGAATTTATTCGTTGGCCCCCAGATGCACCAGCAATATCTTGTGGCATTGCTTCTCCTTTGCATAGGCACATTAAAATGGGAAAATAAGGGGCCGGGTGGTGGCGCTGGAGGTAAGGTGCCTGCCTTGCGCTAGCCTAGGACGGACCGCGGTTCGATCCCCCGGCGTCCCATATGGTCCCCCAAGAAGCCAGGAGCAACTTCTGAGCGCATAGCCAGGAGTAACCCCTGAGCGTCACAGGGTGTGGCCCAAAAACCAAAAAAAAAAAAAAAGGGAAAATAATACATATACAAACAAGTTCTTATCTAATAGAGATGGGAACACAAATTTGGTAATGTAATTAGGCCTTTTACCCTGAACATTGGCATAATGATTTGGCCCAGGCCTCAGAAGAATGGGCATCGCCCACACACACCTAAACAATGGATATCATCTATGGAAACAACCACAATTGTCTTTAACATTCCCAGGATCCAAGCCTCTACCAGAGAAGACCTACCACTGCTTTGGCATTGACTGACTCCAAAGAGTACTCCCAACACCCAAGTGACTCAGCAACAGTCTGCATGCAGAGCAGATCGCTCTGCATTTAATGATATGCTGAAACTAGAGGATACTTCACATCAGCCTGACATCAACGAAAGAAATGCACAGAATCCAGAGTCTTTAAATATAAAAGGCTGATACCAACTACAGATAAAGTGTGAAAAAGTTTCACCGGGACCTTGAGAATGACTGGAGTTGGACGGACTGGTATGCCTGGAACCCAGAGTCTGTCTTATGCCAATAAACTTCTGGGGTGAGGCCTTTTTGTAATCAGGTCAAGGATTTTTCCCCCATTTTCTCCATTTTTCTGGACCTGTGCAAACATTGGCGATTGCCACTATCACACCTTTACTATATTTTTTTACTCTTATCCTTTAAGGAAAAAAATACAACTTACTGAACTTAAAAACAAATTACTGTAGTAGAATGCCTGTCTCGAAAACAGGCAGGGGATGGGAAGGGGGGAGGGGCTAATGTTGCACCGGTGAAGGGGGGTGTTCTGGTTATGACTGTAACCCAAATATGATCATGTTACTTAAATAAAAATATATTTAAGGGCCGGAGAGATAGCATGGAGGTAAGGCGTTTGCCTTTCATACAGGAGGTCATCGGTTCGAATCCCGGCGTCCCATATGGTCCCCCGTGCCTGCCAGGAACAATTTCTGAGCCTGGAGCCAGGAATAATCCCTGAGCACTGCCAGGTGTGACCCAAAAACCACACACACACACACAAAAATATATATATATACATATATTTAAAAAATTATGGGGCAGGAGAGATAGTACAGAGATAGGGTGTTTGCCTTGCATCCAGAAGGATGGTGGTTTGAATCCTGGCATTTTATATGGTCTCCCCAAGCCTGCCAGGAGAGATGTATGAGCACAGAACCAGGAGTAACCCCAAACGCTGCCGAGTATGACCCAAAAACCAAAACCAAAAAAAAAAAAAACCTGACAAATTAAAGAATGTTTGGTCAACATAATAAATGTGCATTGTGGAATTTAATTTAAATAATCAAGAAAGAAATTCTAAATGGTATCATAGTGGTATTGTATTATACAACTTACTCTGTACTCAGACAACTCAAATTTAATCCCCAGCATTTCATAGGGTCCCCTGAGCACTGCCCAAATGTGACACAAAACAGCCTTTATCTATTCATGCACTTATTGATGCACTAATAAATTTAGGTCCTGGGGGCCGGAGAGATAACATGGAGGTAAGAGATTTGCCTCTCATGCAGTGATTCAAATGCCGGCATCCCATATGGTCCCCCGAACCTACCAAGAGCGGTTCCTGAGCGTGGAGCCAGGAGTGCTACAGGATGTGACCCCAAAACCAAAATAAATAAATAAATAAATAAATTTAGGTCCTAATTTAAAGAATCAAAATACATGATTTTATTGTACTTTTGGTATTGTTATGATGAGCTACTTTTTTTTTTAAAACTATGTTTCATTTTAGGTTTCTGGGTCATTTGTAAGCTGCAGAAGGCCTCATCTCTCTGGACAGAATATCTGATGCCATTACTCACTTGAATCCAGAAAATGTCACTGATGTCTCCTTAGGGATCTCTTCCAATGATCAGGAACAAGGTTAATGAGGACACATTCGATCTGAACTAATCATCATTTCCACTGTTCTTTCTCCTGTAATTCAGGATGAATGAGATTTTAAGGGGGTCCTCTTCCTCTCCCTCCCGCTCTCCTTCCCTCTGTTTCTCTCCTCTTCTTTCTCTCAAGTTTTTCCCTCGTCACAATACCACATGATCCTCTAAGCAACACTGGATGTAACCCCACCCTTCCTCTCCCCACCAGAAGAAAATAATGTGGCCCTGTTAGACAGGAAGGATGCTTTAGGTCAGCGCTACCTTCAAGGCGATACTGACTTTGAAGTAATTCTTGGCTAAGTAGAACTAGGACTTGATTGTCTTGAGTTTGAAGTATCAATTTTATGGACTGATTCTAGGTTTGTTGTTTTTGTTTGTTTTGTTTTTCTCTTTTTGGATCTGGCACTCATATTTTTCCTCTTCAGTGTTTTTATGAGGTTTTTTGTTTGTTTTGGGGACACAACCAGTTGTACCCAGGTGTTAACTGGCTCTGCAGTTAGGAATCACTGCCAGAAGGATCAGGGGAACCATATGGAATGCTGGGAATCAAACCTGTGTTGACTGCATGTAAGGCAAATGCCCTATTCACTGTAATACCCGGCTCTGCTCTTTGGTGTTTTGCTTTGCTTGATAGTCTTTTATTTTGTTTTGTTTTTGTTTGGGGCCATACCCAGCATGCTCAGGGGTTACTCTTGGCAGGCTCAGGGGACCAGATAGCGTGAGAAGGATTGAAACAAGGTTCGCCACATGCAAGGCAAACACCTCATCCTCCATACTATCAGACCCATGCTTGCTAGTCTAGCCTTTCTCGGTTCCATTTCCTTTGTGGCTGTTGTTAGTTGTCATTATGGGACTCCCACGTGTGCCGGAGTTCAGACATGAGATCACAGGACTGACATGCTCAGCCATGGTGCTTCATTTGGGCTCACTGAGTGCCTGTCCTGGTCGAAGTGTTCATGGAGGACACCGCAGAGCTTGCACTGGTGCTCCCCTGTGCCCTCCTGGCTGAAGTCCTGCCCTAGAGCTCACAGACAACGGAGCTCTCAGCACCCAACTCACTGCTAAGGGCAGCAGCATTCAAGCGTTGGCCCTACACTTGCCCAGGCAGGTAATCAAATCCCTGACCTCTTCCACTGGACGCTGTGGGTGATTTTGCAATTGAAGGTTTTTTTCCTTTACACGGAAATTTATTTTAAAATTATGACTAAGGCAGCCAGAGAAACAGTGCAGCTGTGGAGCACTTGTCTTCATGTTGCTAACCTGGTTCAAGCGTCAGCACCTCATATGGACCTCATGAGGCCCCCCTGAACCTCACCATGAGTGATGAGCCCCAAGCACAAAGTCAGGAATAAACCCCGAACACTGCCAGCTGTGGTCACAAGCTAAACAAACAAACAAAACTAAAAAAATAAATGGCTAATGGCTGTATGCAGCTCAGAAAAGCACTTGCCATCCATGTGTGGACCCTGGATTTGCTCCACAGAGTAATTTAGAAACCTTGACTAAATTTTTGAGGAAGTAAGACTATCATACACTTAATTCATTGTTACTTGCTTGCCGGGTAGTTATAGGCTTTGGGGTGGCTTTTTGGTGTCTTTTTCTAGTAGAGTCCCTACATAGGAAAAGTAATACTGTGACCTAGTGCTGTGATATGGCTTCCATTCCCAATAGGGCATTTGTGTTTTAGAAAATATACTTTGGAGGACCAGAATGGTGGCACAAGTATAAGGCATTTGCCTTGTGTGCTCTAGCCTAGGATGGACCACAGTTGGATCCCACATATGGTCCCCCAAGCCAGGAGTGATTTCTGAGTGTATAGCCAGGAGTAATCCCTGAGCGTCACCGGGTGTGGCCCAAAAACAAAAACAAAATCTAGCTAAAAAGAAAATAGACTTTGGGGGCCAGAGAGATAACACAGCAGGTAGGTTTCTTGCCTGGCTTGCACTGAATTTAATCACTGTACCCCATATGGTCCTCATAGTACCACCAGTAGTGATCCCTGAACACAAAGCCAGGAGGAAGCCCTGATGTCTCTGTAGGACTCACTCCCCCCAATAATAGGAAGAAAGAAAATGGGCTTTGTTCTTCTGCCTCCTCAGGTACATTTTCTTGTCTTTGTAGGCTCAGAAAAAGGGGACAGTGAAGCAATGGAATCCTGTGAGTAAGAAGTTTTGTGATTACTTACATAGCTTTGCCTATATCCCAGGTGAAGGCTGGGTCTGCTGTCTCCTTCTGCTGCCTCTCTTTCTGCTGACGAACTGCTAGATGGGCGGAGGACTGGGTTACTCCATGGCACTTTGCCTTTCCCTTCACTCATGTCCATAATGTTTCTCTCAGCTGGAAAAAGGGCCCCCAGTGCTATCGCAGTTCTGGTAACTCTGCAAGGACGGTGATGGTATTTAACCTTGGCAGTGCTTACTGCTTGAGAAGCGAGTATGACAAAGCCCGCAAGTGTCTTCACCAGGTGAGTTGAGAGGGGAGAATCAGACCAGACCATCTAACCTGAGGGCCAGAAGAGATTTCCAAGAATTGGAGCATAAATGTTTTCAATGTGGAAAACCCAAGTTTGATCCCTGGTACCACAGACCTCCCCACACACTGCCAGGAATATTCCCAAAGCAGAACTGGAAATAGTCCTCAGACACCATTAAGTGTACCCCGCCTTAAAAAAATGAAAGAAAGAAAAGAAAACCATGTTTAGAATTGGTGGTTTTAGGGATTGAGCAGTAGTATAGCAGGTACGGCACTTGCCTTGCACACAGCTGACCCAGGTTTGATTCACAGCGTCCTATGTGGTCCCCTGAGCTCCTCTAGGAGTGATTCCTGAGTGCATGACCAGGAGTAATTCATGAGTGTCTCTGGGTGTGCCTTCCGCCAAAAAATTATGGGTTTGGTCTTTGGGTGTGGGATTTGGTGGGAGGGGGTTGTTGGTGCTGGTGTTATTGTTCATGGTATAATCCTGGCTTGTCTCTCAGAGATCATTCCTAGAAGTGCTTGAGGAAAACATATGAGGTACAATGGATCAGATTAGGGTATCTCCGACAAAACAAGCATCCTACGTACTATACTATCTCTGGCCCGTTATTTGGTTTTTTGCTTGAGGTTTTTGATTAGAATGTTAAAAATGGGAATATTTGCAAGCTTACAAATCATTGTTGGGCCAGAGAGATAACATGGAGGTACAAATTGCCTTGCATGCAGGATGGTGGTTTGAATCCTGGCATCCCATATGGTCCCCCGAGCCTGCCAGGAGTGATTTCTGAGACCAGAGCCAGGAGTATCCCCTGAGTGCTGCTGGCTGTGACCCAAAAACCAAAAAAAAAAAAAGGAAAGAAGGGAGGGAGGGATGGAGGGAGGGAGAGAAAGACAGAAAGAGAGAAGGAAGGAAGGAAGGAAGGAAGGAAGGAAGGAAGGAAGGAAGGAGGGAGGGAGGGAGGGAGGGAGGGAGGGAGGGAGGGAGGAAGGAAGGAAGGAAGGAAGGAAGGAAGGAAGGAAGGAAGGAAGGAAGGAAGGAAGGAAGGAAGGAAAAGGAAGGAAGGAAGGAAGGAAGGAAGGAAGGAAGGAAGGAAGGAAGGAAGCTAGCTAGCTTCAGGAGCTGATTTCAGAAACTACTCTGACTAGATTCTTTAGGTCCCCTGCCTATTCCTGAAGAGTTATGGACCAGTGAGGACCCCTTGCTGCAGGGGCCTGGCCACTACCACTGGCAACCCTAAAGGGGTTTACAGAAAGAAAGGGCCAATTCTGTGATGAGAACGATGGCAGAATATTAGTATTTATGTGACTATTAGCTTCCTTGCTTTGCCGGATAAAGTGAGAATGCTACAGCCCTCACCCTATGAGACTTCTGTTAGGAGATAGCTTCCAGATAAGGGAATTAAAGTGCAGATACAAAGTTATACAGAACACTAGCGGGCAAGGGGCTGGAGCAATGCACAGTGGATAGGGCATTTGTCTTGTAGGATGTCAACCCACGTTCCATCCCTGACATCTCGTACTGTCCCTTGAGCCCCAATCAGGAGTAATTCCTGAGAGCACAGCAAGGAGTAAGTGTTAGGCACCACAGGGTATCACCCCAACACACCCCATCACCATCACTACCACCAGCACCACCCAAAAAAGAACAAGAAAGGGGCCAGAGCGATGCCACAGAGTGTAGGGATTTTGCCTTGCACACGGCTGACCCAAGACGAACCCAGCTTCAGTTCCCAGCATTCTTTATGGTGCCCCGAACCTGCTATGTTCATCGTGATAACTGGAATTAGACGTTACATGACCTCACATGGTTGCTTCAGGATATTTTCTTGCTATGAAGGCAAACTTGATGACTTCCACTATGGAAAATTATATTGATATTTCGACAGCTTTTTGGCCTCTAGTCAACATTTCTTTGTTTTTTTTTTGTTTTTTGTTTTTGTTTTTTGTTTTTTGTTTTTTTATTTTTGGGCCACACCCGGTAATGCTCAGGGGTTACTCCTGGCTATGTGCTCAGAAGTTGCTCCTGGCTTGGGGGACCATATGGGACACCGGGGGATCGAACCGAGGTCCGTTCAAGGCTAGCGCAGGCAAGGCAGGCACCTTACCTTTAGCGCCACCGCCCGGCCCCTAGTCAACATTTCTGATCTGTATTTGGTGTTACTTGGTTTGGCTTTGCTTTTTGTTTTTTGTTATTCGGCCACACCCGGTGACACTCAGCAGCTACTCCTTGCTATATACTCAGAAATAGGTCCTGGCTTGGGGAACCATATGGGATGCCGGGGATCGAACTACGGTCCATCTTAGGCTAGTGCATGCAAGGCAGACCCCTTACCGCTTGCGCCACCACTCCAGCCCTTGGTCTGGGGTTTTGTTTGTTTGTTTGTTTTGGGGGCCAAACCTGGTGACACTCTGGCATTACTTCTGGCTATGCACTCAGAAGTCGCTCCTGGCTGGGGGGACCGTATGGGATGCTGGTGATTGAACCGAGGTCCTTTCTGGGTCAGCCATGTGCAAGGCAAACGCCCTACTGCTGTGCTACTGCTCTGGCCCCATTTGATGTTATTTGGGAGTTAGTGCTTGAGTTAAACAAGAGCCAAACTGTTGCTGGCGACTACATGTACGTAACAGCCTGCCAGAAAGATCCGTGTGCCTCAGCAATGGTGGTGGACAGGATTTGGGTTATACAGTTACACTCTGGACCTGCCAGCTGAGGTTCTCATACAGCAGGTGGTCATGGCAGCTGCCACGCTGGGGGATACAGATGGGGTCAGGCCTGGTTTGGAGTCTGAGGAGGCTTTTTTTTTTTTTTTAGTCTCTTGGTTTTTAGGTTAATCCCATAGCTGGACTTTTTTTAATTGGGAGGCCCTCTGACTGGGAAGCCAGAAAACAATGGTGTAAAGGGCTCTGAATAGCTGTTTCTGATGTTGCCTGTCTGCCACTAAACTTTTCGAACAGCCAGTAAGTGAAATATTGTGAAAACTTCTACAGTTACCACTCCACATTCTTTTGTTTTAGAAAGAATGATACAGGACCTACTATCAGAGGGCAGAAGAAAAGATTTTTTTAATATCCACAAATGAAGTCTAGATGGCCTCGCCTCTATAAACTAGCCCTGGAAGTATAAAATCCCACTTTCTGGGAAGCAGAGGTAGTACTGTGAGTAAAAAATTGCTTTGCGGGGCTGGGCGGTGGCGCTAGAGGTAAGGTGCCTGCCTTGCCAGAGCTAGCCTTGGATGGACCTTGGTTTGATCCCCCGGCGTCCCATATGGTCCCCCAAACCAGGAGCAACTTCTGAGCGCATAGCCAGGAGTAACTCCTGAGCATCACCGGGTGTGGCCCAAAAAAAACAAACAAAAAAAATTACTTTGCATCTGGCCAACCTGGGTTTGATTCCCAGTTCCAGATAAGATCTTCCAAGCCCCACCAGGAATGATCCCTGAGTATGAACCTGGGTGTGACAATAATAATAATAATTTGCTAAAGGACACTTATCGTGAGATGAACGGATGAAGAAAAGCTTCCTAGAAGCATAAGCTCTTGAAGCTAGAAGGATCCTAGGACAGTGGTGATGAAGAGAAATTATGTGACTATATAGTCCTTTTATATGGTTCTTTTTTTGTTTGTTTAGTTTTTGGTTTTTGGTTTTTGGGTCACACCCGGCAGCGGTCAGGGGTTACTCCTGGATCTACGCTTAGAAATCACCCCTGGCAGGCACAGGAGACCATATGGGATGCCAGAATTCGAACCACCGTCCTTCTGCATGCAAGGCAAATGCCCTACCTCCATGCTATCTCTCCAACCCTGTCTTCCCATTTTTTTTTTAAATTTGTGGGCCACATCTGGCAATGCTGAGGGATTTTTCCTGACTCTCAGGAATTACTATTTTTTGTTTTCTTTGTTTAGGGGTCACACCTGATTTTGCTCAGGGGCTGGGACCATATGGGAGGCCGGAGATTGAATCTGGGTTGGTCCAGGGTCAGCTGCATACAGGGCAAACGCCTTACCCACTATGCTATCGCTCTGGCCCCAGGAATTAAATTACTCTTGGCAGTGCTTTGGGGACCATGTGGGATGCCAGGGATTGGACCTGACTTGACTGTGTGCAAGGCAAGCACCTTCCCTGCTGTACTATTGCTCCAGACCCTCCTGCCTTTTTTCCCTTGAATTTTGAGGCCATACCCAGCTCAGGGCTCAGGGCTCAGTATCAAACTGAAGCATGCAAGGCAAGTGCCTGCAGCCCAATTTTCTCTCTGTAGAGCATTAGTCCAGCCAGGTGCCGGCAAGCTTCAATGCCAGCAGCCTACAGTGATGTCTCCTCAACTACTTCCTCTGGCTCCTGCCCTGATCACCTGCCTTCTAGCACCTCTGTCCTAACAACACCCTTCCCCACAGCATGACTCTTGTTCCCAGAGCCCCATTCCTGACCACTTCCCCAGGACCACTGCCCTGGACTCAAGCCCATCACTCCATGTCATGAGCATCTGCAAAGGGGTACATTTCTTCGGGACCAGTGTGACTATTAAATGAGCAAATAGGGGGACGGAGAGATAGCCTGGAGTTAGTGCATTGGCCTTGCATGCAGAAGTATGCAATCCCATATGGTTCCCCTAGTCTTCCAGGAGCGATTCCTGAGCATAGAGTGAGGACTAACCCCTGAGCAATGCTGGGTGTGACAAAAATAAATTAAAAATGGGTAAATAGGGTCCGGAGTGATAGCACAGTGGTAGGGCATTTGCTTTGCACGTGCCCAACCCTGGACGGACCCATTTCATGTGGTCCCGAGAGCCTGCCAGGAGTGATTTCTGAGTGCAGAGCCAGGATATAAATAAATAAACAAATAAGTAAATGAGGTATATCACAACAGTATAGCATTTGCCTTGCATGCAGCCTACCTAGGACAGACCTGGGTTCAATCCCTGGCATACCATATAGTCAGTCCCCAAGCCTGTTAGGATTGATTATTGAGCAAAACAAACAAACCCAGAGCCTTCCCAAGGGGAGAGGGAGACCAAGTAGAGGCAGGAGGCCATGGGTTCATTAGCCCCTTACTTGGGCCCAAGGGGATTTGTGCAGTTTGTCCTGGAGGATTTATGAGGGGTTGGCCGAGTGTCCTCGAGGGCCCCAGCTGCCCCCTAACCCGGTCCCCCAATTCAGGCTACTTAGGACCTCGTTGGATATCAAAGTGGGCGTTTGGGGAAAGGTTCAAAGACAAGCTGTAGGCTTTGGGGAGCACCTTGTGTGGTCCAGGCTGCGGGGGGACTCTTCATCCCCTGCTTGGACCCCGGGTCCCCAGGCATCCTCTCCTGCCTGAGAGGAACATGCAGTGCGGGATGCACAGTGCCCCATACCGGTCAGCGGGGACTACAGCATCCCAGGACAATGCTTTATTGTGTTTTGTTGTTGTTGTTTTTATGTTTTGGTTTTGTGTTTCTTGTGCCACACCCTGTGACGCTCAGGGGTTACTCCTGGCTCTTCGCTCAGAAATCACTTCCTTATCTAGGGACCAAATGGGATGCCGGGATCGAACCCAGGTCCATCCTGGGTCGGCGATATGCAAGGCCAATGCCCTAATGCTGTGCTATCACTCCTGCCCTGTGCTCGTCCTTGATTGCAAGAAGCCAAGTTTCGATCCCTGAGCTCCACCAAAACAGCCTCTGAGCTCCAAGTGATGTGGGGAAGAAGCTCCTGAAGAAAGAACAAGAAAAGACAAAATATCAAAGTCACCCTTCTTGTTTTGCTTGGGGTGGCCACACCTGGTGGTCTTAGAGCCACTCCAGCCACTCCAGACACAACTCTTCAGGGGTCACCTCTGAAGGTGTCCTTACCTCACCTCTCCCTTTGCTTGGTTTTGGTTTGGGGGCCAAGACAAGTGCCCTACTCACTGTACTATTATTTCAGCCCTTCCCTCTTTATTTGCTGGTTTTGGGGACATTCAAAGCAGTACTTGGGGCTTATTCATGTCTCTATGAATGGTTTACATTTTTTCATGGAAAACATTTTTTGTTGTTGTTTGTTTGTTTGTCTTTGGGGGGGGCCACACCTGGTAATGCTCAGGGGTTACTGGTGGCTCTGTGCTCAGAAATCACTCCTAACAGGCTCTAGGAACCATATGGGATGCCAGGAATTGAACGTAGGTCCATCCCGGGTCAGCCACATGCTAAGCAAATGCCCTTACTGCTGTGCTATCTCCCCCACACACCCAAATCACTTTTGACAGGACCCAGGAACATATGTGGGGCCTCTCTGGGCTTCATTCTGTTTTGTTGTTTTGTTTTTGGACACAAATGGCTGTGATTAGAGCTGACCCCTGGCTCTGTGCTCAGGACTCACTACTGGAGGCTTCGGGGACATTCCGGAGTGTCAAGGATCAAACCCAGGTTGGTCTTACGCAAGACAAAAGCCTTAGCAGCTGTACTTTCACTCCATTTTGGGGTGGGGGGTGTTGGAACCAACGATGCTCAGGGATCACCCCTGATGGGGTTCAAGGGACCTTGTGTGATCCCAACGATGCTCAGGGATCACCCCTGATGGGGTTCAAGGGACCTTGTGTGATCCCAACGATGCTCAGGGATCACCCCTGATGGGGTTCAAGGGACCTTGTGTGATCCCAGATGGAACTCTGATTGGCCAAGGCCTGGGCAAAGCAAGCTGTTCTCTCCTGGACCTTATTTCTTTTTTTAAATAAAAGGAAGTACTGAAAAGACAATGGTGAGGAGATGGAGATGTTGGCTTAGACCCAGCAAAGCTGAGAGGTTAACTTCAAGGGAGTAGGGCTGAGGAGTGGAGGTGTGAGGTCTGTAGGTGCCTCACTAGCTAGCTCCCATTTTGGGACCAGACAGAGAATAAAAGGGGGACCTTTGCACTGGGACTTAAAGCAGAAATGTGTTCGGGGCTATGTAGGGCTTTCTGCCCCCTCTGCCCTGCTGTTGGGGAAAGGCCTTAATGAGGGTGCCAGCCCTAACTCGACCTGCATAGCCACTGTTTCCCATTTTTAGAGGGTTATCTTACTAAATTAAAATTCAATGAATCTGACTTTAAGGGCAAGAAAAACTATTTGTGAAAAATCATTAAATAGCAAATAAAAGCTTCGAAGGAATAGACAACACTGGCAGAAGTATGCCTGGCTTTTGTTAAGGAACTCGAGGCTCTGAGTTCCTTTTTTAAGGAATTTTAACAAGATAGTGGTCAAAATGGAATTTGTTCCTGTAGTTTATTTCAGATTTTACAGGGCCCGGCCAAGAGCCTCCCCTGAGTCTAAAGGGGAAGAGTTGGGTCACAGGTTGGTGAGAGGTGAAATCTGAGGGGGCATTCTTTATTTTTTTTTTGTTGTGTTTTTTTTTGGGGGGGGGGTCACACCCGGCAGTGCTCAGCGATTATTCCTAGCTCCAGGCTCAGAAATTGTTCCTGGCAGGCACGGGAGACCATATGGGATGCCGGGATTCGAACCGATGACCTCCTGCATGAAAGGCAAACGCCTTACCTCCATGCTATCTCTCCGGCCTGAGGGGGCATTCTTGAGCCGGCAAGGAAACGAAACAACTGCCAGAGAAGTTCCAAAATTCCAGGGTCTAGAAAGACACAGAAGGGGGCCGGGAAGGTGGTGCTAGAGGTAAGGTGTCTGCCTTGCAAAGCGCTAGCGGAGGATGGACCGAGGATCGATCCCCCAGAATCCCATACGGTCCCCCAAAGTCAGGAGCGATTTCTGAGTGCATAGCCAGGAGTAACCCCTGAGCGTCAAACGGGTGTGGCCCAAAACCCAAAAAAAAACCAAAATAAAACAAACAAACAAAAAAACACAGGAGATCTGGGGAGCTGCTGGGGTTAAGCTAGAAACAGTCCAGATCAGAGGCAATCGTCAGGCTGGGCTGGTTTCCAGGAAAGAAGGAAAAGGACTATCAAGGGGCCTGGAGCTTTTCTGGGTGCAGGCCCCCTCGGTGGCTCCTGGACTCTGTAAGAAAGATACGCTATCGCCTTCCTGGGAGCCGGGAGTCAGGCAGGAGGAGGTTTGGCAGGCCCACGCCATGCCGGAGGCCTGCTTGGCCAGGCCTAGGGGGGGTGCGGGATTTGGGTAACCCCAGCACCCCTCTGCCGCCTTGCTCCAGATCTCCAGGGCTTCCCCGGGCCACACCCCTGGGCAAGCCGGTGAGTTGGGTCCCTTGGTGGAGCTTGAAGGACCCTAGGCCTTCCCCCACTATCCATGCGGCTCCTTAGGGAGGGTCTGGGTGGGGCTCTGAACTTCTGTTCTCCCAGCTTCTTGAAGGATCTCTCCTTCCTGGGAGCCGGGAGTCAGGCAGGAGGAGGTTTGGCAGGCCCACGCCATGCCGGAGGCCTGCTTGGCCAGGCCTAGGGGGGGTGCGGGATTTGGGTAACCCCAGCACCCCTCTGCCGCCTTGCTCCAGATCTCCAGGGCTTCCCCGGGCCACACCCCTGGGCAAGCCGGTGAGTTGGGTCCCTTGGTGGAGCTTGAAGGACCCTAGGCCTTCCCCCACTATCCATGCGGCTCCTTAGGGAGGGTCTGGGTGGGGCCCTGAACTTCTGTTCTCCCAGCTTCTTGAAGGATCTCTCCTTCCTGGGAGCCGGGAGTCAGGCAGGAGGAGGTTTGGCAGGCCCACGCCATGCCGGTGGCCTGCTTGGCCAGGCCTAGGGGGGGTGCGGGATTTGGGTAACCCCAGCACCCCTCTGCCGCCTTGCTCCAGATCTCCAGGGCTTCCCCGGGCCACCCCTGGGCAAGCCGGTGAGTTGGGTCCCTTGGTGGAGCTTGAAGGACCCTAGGCCTTCCCCCACTATCCATGCGGCTACTTAGGGAGGGTCTGGGTGGGGCTCTGAACTTCTGTTCTCCCAGCTTCTTGAAGGATCTCTCCTTCCTGGGAGCCGGGAGTCAGGCAGGAGGAGGTTTGGCAGGCCCACGCCATGCCGGAGGCCTGCTTGGCCAGGCCTAGGGGGGGTGCGGGATTTGGGTAACCCCAGCACCCCTCTGCCGCCTTGCTCCAGATCTCCAGGGCTTCCCCGGGCCACACCCCTGGGCAAGCCGGTGAGTTGGGTCCCTTGGTGGAGCTTGAAGGACCCTAGGCCTTCCCCCACTATCCATGCGGCTCCTTAGGGAGGGTCTGGGTGGGGCTCTGAACTTCTGTTCTCCCAGCTTCTTGAAGGATCTCTCCTTCCTGGGAGCCGGGAGTCAGGCAGGAGGAGGTTTGGCAGGCCCACGCCATGCCGGTGGCCTGCTTGGCCAGGCCTAGGGGGGTGCGGGATTTGGGTAACCCCAGCACCCCTCTGCCGCCTTGCTCCAGATCTCCAGGGCTTCCCCGGG
Organism: Suncus etruscus; assembly: GCF_024139225.1. Lineage (NCBI taxonomy): Eukaryota > Metazoa > Chordata > Mammalia > Eulipotyphla > Soricidae > Suncus > Suncus etruscus. The sequence continues at coordinate 31,683,498 of NC_064867.1, read as the reverse complement.
CCACACCCCTGGGCAAGCCGGTGAGTTGGGTCCCTTGGTGGAGCTTGAAGGACCCTAGGCCTTCCCCCACTATCCATGCGGCTCCTTAGGGAGGGTCTGGGTGGGGCTCTGAACTTCTGTTCTCCCAGCTTCTTGAAGGATCTCTCCTTCCTGGGAGCCGGGAGTCAGGCAGGAGGAGGTTTGGCAGGCCCACGCCATGCCGGTGGCCTGCTTGGCCAGGCCTAGGGGGGGTGCGGGATTTGGGTAACCCCAGCACCCCTCTGCCGCCTTGCTCCAGATCTCCAGGGCTTCCCCGGGCCACACCCCTGGGCAAGCCGGTGAGTTGGGTCCCTTGGTGGAGCTTGAAGGACCCTAGGCCTTCCCCCACTATCCATGCGGCTCCTTAGGGAGGGTCTGGGTGGGGCTCTGAACTTCTGTTCTCCCAGCTTCTTGAAGGATCTCTCCTTCCTGGGAGCCGGGAGTCAGGCAGGAGGAGGTTTGGCAGGCCCACGCCATGCCGGAGGCCTGCTTGGCCAGGCCTAGGGGGGGTGCGGGATTTGGGTAACCCCAGCACCCCTCTGCCGCCTTGCTCCAGATCTCCAGGGCTTCCCCGGGCCACACCCCTGGGCAAGCCGGTGAGTTGGGTCCCTTGGTGGAGCTTGAAGGACCCTAGGCCTTCCCCCACTATCCATGCGGCTCCTTAGGGAGGGTCTGGGTGGGGCTCTGAACTTCTGTTCTCCCAGCTTCTTGAAGGATCTCTCCTTCCTGGGAGCCGGGAGTCAGGCAGGAGGAGGTTTGGCAGGCCCACGCCATGCCGGTGGCCTGCTTGGCCAGGCCTAGGGGGGGTGCGGGATTTGGGTAACCCCAGCACCCCTCTGCCGCCTTGCTCCAGATCTCCAGGGCTTCCCCGGGCCACACCCCTGGGCAAGCCGGTGAGTTGGGTCCCTTGGTGGAGCTTGAAGGACCCTAGGCCTTCCCCCACTATCCATGCGGCTCCTTAGGGAGGGTCTGGGTGGGGCTCTGAACTTCTGTTCTCCCAGCTTCTTGAAGGATCTCTCCTTCCTGGGAGCCGGGAGTCAGGCAGGAGGAGGTTTGGCAGGCCCACGCCATGCCGGAGGCCTGCTTGGCCAGGCCTAGGGGGGGTGCGGGATTTGGGTAACCCCAGCACCCCTCTGCCGCCTTGCTCCAGATCTCCAGGGCTTCCCCGGGCCACACCCCTGGGCAAGCCGGTGAGTTGGGTCCCTTGGTGGAGCTTGAAGGACCCTAGGCCTTCCCCCACTATCCATGCGGCTCCTTAGGGAGGGTCTGGGTGGGGCTCTGAACTTCTGTTCTCCAGCTTCTTGAAGGATCTCTCCTTCCTGGGAGCCGGGAGTCAGGCAGGAGGGGTTTGGCAGGCCCACGCCATGCCGGTGGCCTGCTTGGCCAGGCCTAGGGGGGGTGCGGGATTTGGGTAACCCCAGCACCCCTCTGCCGCCTTGCTCCAGATCTCCAGGGCTTCCCCGGGCCACACCCCTGGGCAAGCCGGTGAGTTGGGTCCCTTGGTGGAGCTTGAAGGACCCTAGGCCTTCCCCCACTATCCATGCGGCTCCTTAGGGAGGGTCTGGGTGGGGCTCTGAACTTCTGTTCTCCCAGCTTCTTGAAGGATCTCTCCTTCCTGGGAGCCGGGAGTCAGGCAGGAGGAGGTTTGGCAGGCCCACGCCATGCCGGAGGCCTGCTTGGCCAGGCCTAGGGGGGGTGCGGGATTTGGGTAACCCCAGCACCCCTCTGCCGCCTTGCTCCAGATCTCCAGGGCTTCCCCGGGCCACACCCCTGGGCAAGCCGGTGTGTTGGGTCCCTTGGTGGAGCTTGAAGGACCCTAGGCCTTCCCCCACTATCCATCCGGCTCCTTAGGGAGGGTCTGGGTGGGGCTCTGAACTTCTGTTCTCCCAGCTTCTTGAAGGATCTCTCCTTCCTGGGAGCCGGGAGTCAGGCAGGAGGAGGTTTGGCAGGCCCACGCCATGCCGGTGGCCTGCTTGGCCAGGCCTAGGGGGGGTGCGGGATTTGGGTAACCCCAGCACCCCTCTGCCGCCTTGCTCCAGATCTCCAGGGCTTCCCCGGGCCACACCCCTGGGCAAGCCGGTGAGTTGGGTCCCTTGGTGGAGCTTGAAGGACCCTAGGCCTTCCCCCACTATCCATGCGGCTCCTTAGGGAGGGTCTGGGTGGGGCTCTGAACTTCTGTTCTCCCAGCTTCTTGAAGGATCTCTCCTTCCTGGGAGCCGGGAGTCAGGCAGGAGGAGGTTTGGCTGGCACTGGTAATCTCTGTCCAGTCTACATTTTCAAAATCGCGCGGGGGCTATTGCCCCCGCGCGCACAAGAAACATTAATAGTACTCTCACAAGAAACATTACTAGTACTCACTATCATTGAATTATGTTTTTATGTATGCAGAATGTCCATTTTGTACTCTGCCCTTTTGCATACCCCTTCATAAGTTCATATTTCTCTTTAACTTCTTTAACTCCTATCATCATTACTCCTTTTTTACCCTTTCTAACTTAAGTACTCTTGAGTCCTAATTCACAGACCAAAGTGGTGCCCTAGAGTTAACACCCACACAACTATTTTAAAAGGCATAAAAAGGACACATATCTTTTCAACATTTTATGCGTGTTTTCTTTGACGGCTATAACTTTTGCTAAATACTTTCTTATACAGTGATGATCCCCCCCATTTTTTTTTATCTTCTCTTTGTGAACTGCTCAATATGGAATTTGGTGTGAAAGAATCCCTCAGTTTAATACTTATGTTTGAACCAAGTCATGGGTCTTGTTGGAAATGTTCTTATGCCCCCATATATCTGATAGCACCACGTGGCTTTATATCTTGTTTGCGTAGGCACACTGACATGGGAAAATACTATACATACCAATAAGTTCTTATCTAATAGAAAGGGGAACACACAAATCTTGTAGTACAATGAGACCTTACACCCTGAACATTGACATAAAGACCTGGCACAGGCCTCAGAAGAATGGACATTCTCCATTTACCCCTTGATCTACAGAAGACATTTACAAAACATCCAAGGTTGTATATAACATCACCCGGAGGCATTCCTGTACCAGGGACGACCCTACAGCTGCTCTGACATCGATCTACTCAAAAGAGACATCCCTTAGCACTGAGAAGACAACAAGAACAATGACCTGTTTACTGGACAGGGCTTGCTGTATTGCCCATTTATGGTGAGGTTTGTCTATAACATCACCTGGAAGCAATCCTCTACCACGGAAGACCCTACCACTGCTCAGACATCGTCCTGCTCAAAAGAGACTTCCTTTAACACTGAGAAGACTTAACAACAACAACAACCTGCTTATAGGACAGGGCTTCCTGCATTCCCCTTTCATGGTGAAGTGAAACGAGAAGGCACTCCTCATCATGACTTCAATGTAGGACATGCAGATTCCAGAATCTTTAATACAGAAACATGAGACCAACAACAGAGACTCTGTGATAAGTGTGTTGGCGCTACGGACAATGTCTTGGAGCGAACGATAACTTTCCTGAGGCCTAGAGCTGGTCTTATGCCAGGAAACTTCAGGGGTAGGATCTCTTTGTATTTAGGCCAAGGCTATTCCTTTCCATGCCTCTCATATTTTGGTGGGCCTATGCAAACAACAATTGCCACTCTAACACCGTTTTTACTGTGCTCCTTTGACTCTAATCCTTAAAACACACCCACTTAAAATTTGAGGTTAACTTAAGCTAATATGCATGTACATGGAAATGTAAAAAACACTATGCCTCTAATGTTTAAGGAGTTACGTAAGCTTGATGGCTTTAGATTGCCTTGTGTGCTGTTAAGAAATATTATAATGTGCTACAATCTGGGGACTTGAGGGAAAAAGTAATTGCACATGGATTCTGTTTTATTTATCTTAACTTTTTTTGGTGAAAATTCAAAGTTAAGATATCAGCAAGGGGACTTCTTCTGATAATTATGTTATGGGTGATTGTCCTTCCACTGTAACTTTACCTTATCCTCTTTCTTTGCATCTTTTGTTCTCATAATTCAAAAAAAAAAATTATAAAAAAAAAAAAAAAAAAAAAAAAAAAGATACGCTATCAGTGCTGACCTTGCTGACAGATGGAGAACTGTGCTACAGGTACCAAGGACAACCTGTGGACTCAGGAACAGCACCGGAGAATGACTAGGGGTAGAGAATGTCAGATGACACCAGAAAAGCAAATATGGGAACACACACACGGGCATCTAATTGGTAAATTGCTTGTTTGTTTTTTGTACTGTTTGGGGGCCACATCTGGTCGTGTTCAGGGCTTCCTGCTGTCTCTGTGCTCAGGGATCACACCTGGCTGCACTTGGGGGATGATATGTGTTGCCGGAAACAAACCCAGGTTAGCCATATGCAGCCAAATGCTTTGCCCACTCTACTGCTGCTCCAACTGTAAAGGAAAAGTTTCCCCTGAGTTTCCTGACTGCCCTAATCACCTACCCCCTTCACAATTGTGGGAACTTGTAGACCCAGTGACAGTTTAACTTTCTTTCTGTTCCTACATGGTTTTAACCTGGTCGTGTTAACCCTGTAAGCTTGCACCTGCACCTTGCAAAAATGTGATTGAGCAAATGCCAGATGTCATGTACTTCCTAAAGCAAATCGATCTACTGTACCTTTCTATTGTTTGAAATTCTATATATAGCTTGTAAGCTCATGGCTCGAGGCTGGCAGTTTCTGGCTTATGCTGGATTCTAGCGCAGTCCCTGCATATGCTTGTAAGAGAATAAACCCCCTGCTTTTGCATGAGACTGGGGTCTTGGTGTCTTTGAGCAGCGCATTGTTCTCCTGGACTTAACACAACCTATTTATTTTGCTTTATTTGATTTTTATTTTGGGCCATGCCTGGGGGTGCTTAGGATGACCTGTGGCAGTGCTTGGGAGGACCTTGGAATGAAGGGATAGAACTTGAGCATCTTGTGGGCAAAGCCTGCAGTAACCTCTTGAACTCCCTCTCCAGAGCAAAAGCATATCCAATTTGTGTGTATGTATGTGTGTGTATGTACGTATGTATTTGAGGGGCACATCCACCAGTGCTCAGAGTTCACTCTTAGCAGTGCTCAGAGAACCCATCAAGGTAGGCCATATGAAAGACAAAGACTTAAACCCCTGTACTACACTGTAGGTGTACCTATCTGAGACCCTGGTTTTAGGTGTGGCTACCTGAGACCCACCCATTTCTGGGAGGGGTCTTGGGAACCGGATATTAGGTGTTACCTTACCTGCAAGACCCCGCCCATTCCTGGGAGGGGTCTTGGAAAAGTTAGAGAAGCCTTGGAAGGGGGGGATTCTGCCCCTTTCTGTGCTGCTGGGCGCTCTGGCTTTTGGGTTTCTGCGTTCTGGTCTTGGACCAGCATGGAGCCCAAAGGGAAGAAGGCTGAAAGGAGTTTAGATGCAGGGCCAAGAATAACTAGTGCTTGAAACGTTATAAGTAGGCCACACACATGTGGTGAATAGGGCATGAATAAAGTTAATGCTTCCTGATGCCTGCCTGTGAGTGAGTGATTTCGCCTTTCACCTGGGCCTGGGACCCTCCGACTGGATGGGGTTGCAGAGCCACGTGGCCTGGGGTGGCAGAGAGAAAGCCATTGCCATCCACCACCATCCAGCCCCATCGTTAATTATTTGATACTACACTACACTCTGCACCCCCCAAAAAAACATTTTAAAAGACAAAAAGAAGGGCTGGAGCAATACCACAACAGGTAGCACATTTGCTTTCACACAGCCAACATGGGTTTCATCTCCAACATCCCCTATGGTTCCCAGGAGTGATTTCTTTTTTTGGCCACACCCAGTGGTGCTCAGGGTTTACTCCTGGCTCTGTGCTCTGAAATAACTCCTGTCAGGCTCGGGAGAACATATGGGATGCTGGAGATCAAACCTGGGTCCATCCCGGGTCAGCTGCAGGCAAGGCAAACGCCCTGCCTCTGTTATATCACTCCGCTCCATCAGGAGTGATTTCAGAGCTCAGAAGTAACCCCTGAGTGCTGCCGGGTGTGGCCCCACTCCCCGAAAAAAAAAAGGAGAGAGGGAGAACGTAAGAGTGAGCATGCCTTGCACATGGCCTACCCAGGCTTGATCCCAGGGATCTGATAAGATTCCCTGAACCCACCAGGAGTAATTCTTGAGTGCAGAGTCATGAGTAACCCCTAGCACTGAAGAATATGGCAAAAAAAGAGAACACAGAGACAGAGAGAGAAACTCTTTGGGAATTGTTTTTTCTTTTATCTTGTTTTGTGTATTTGGTCATGCTCAGTGGCATTTAGGGGTTACTCTTGGTTCTGAACTCAGAAATTACTCCTGGCAGGCTTGGGGAGGAACATATAGGATGCTGGGGGTCAAAACTGGGTCAGCCATGTGCAAGGCAAAATCCCTACCTGCTGTGCTATCGATCTAGACCCCGTTGCAGCAATTCCTGTGGCATAGACAAGAAGAATCAGAGGCCCAGGTCAGATTTTGTGGCTCTTGCGGGGAGGGCAGGAAGGGTTGAGCCATATCCAAAGTGCTCTGAGTTTATTCCAGGTTCTGTGCTCAGGGATTATGTCTGCATCTATTCTCTGGCCCCAGACTTGGTGACTTACCCACTTCCTCCAGGGAAGCTGGCTCTTTCCATGGCAGTGGACACACCTGGACCATGCCTCCCTCTGGTTTGACAGTCATGGCCCTGATAGCTCAGATGTGGGAACAGGCTTCTCAGCCGGCAGAGGGAAACTGCCAGAAACAATCTGCCTCTCTGAGATGAAATATTTTGGGTGGTGTCAGAACCAGCAGTGATCAATGGTTAGTCTGTGCTCAGGAATTACTCCAGGCTGGCTTCGGGAACCATGTGATGGTGATGGAGATAGAACCCTAGTCAGCGTGCGTGTGTGTGTGTGTGTGTGTGTGTGTGTTTGTGTGTGTGTGTGTGCTATTCTTGCTGTACTATCATTCTGCCCCCACAAAATGCAATTCTTTATTGGGGGGACCGCACCCAGCAGCACTCAGGGGTTCTGCTACCTGCATTCAGAAATCGCTCCTGGCAGGCTCAGGGGATCATACAGGATGCCAGGAATTGAGCCCTGGTCCATCCCAGGTTGGCCGCATGCAAGGCAAACGCCCTACCACCACTGTGCTATCTCTACAGCCCCATACAAATTGGAATTTATTTTGGTTCTTGGGTTACACCGGCAGCACTCAGGGGTCTCTCCTGGCTCAATGCTCAGAAATTGCTCCTGGCACACTTGACGGGACCATATGGGGTGCTAGGATTTGAACCACCATCTTTTTGCATGCAAGGCAAATGCCCTACCTCCATGCTATCTCTCCGGCCCACAAATTGGAATTCTTGAGGGATAATGGGGAGACTGTCTAGAAATTCTCCAGAAGAGAGCAGAGAGAAACCAACAGGTCAGGTGCTGGAACCTAGTCTTGACATTGGCATCCCATAAGGTCCTCTGAGCCCCTCTGAGTCGTCCCTAAGTCCAAAGCCAGGAATAAGTCCTGAGCTTCACTGTGGTCTCAAACCAAAACAGAATTAAAAATAATAATGAAGGGAGCCGTCTGTCGTGGGAGACAGCTCAGTGAGCACAGAGCTGGGCACAACAGTCAATGTATAATCCCCACAGCTGAACGACACTGCATCTGTGAGACCTGAGGGTCAACTGGGAGCTCAGAGTGGAGGAAAGGAAGTGTGAGATGCCACCTAAGAGCAGAGGACCTCACCCCTAGGAAAGGGGAGAGGGGAGTGGAGCAGGTTTGTGCAAGGTGTTTGCTTCACTCTGAGCCTGTCAGCTTTCAGGTAAGTCCACCCTTCCCATGAGGGAGGTCAGGGGCCACCCAAGAAAGGAAAGCAAATTAGTGGCATCCTATGGGCTTTGGGAATGGAGCTGAAGGAAGCTGCCTTGCTGCTGTCCAGAGGGTCTCTGGACCAGGGCACACTGGGACGTAGAAATTAAGTCACTTTCTGGAGTTGGCACTAGGGCAGAGAGGCACCACAGCAGGCCCAACTTCCTTTGTTTGGGGTGAAACCAAATGGTAAATTGTGAACCAATACAAGACAACAGGGACTGTTCCAGGAATGGTTCGTGTCTGCACACAGATCACGAGGCCACAGAACTTTCTCAACGGCAGTTGAGTTGGCCAAGTGGAAGGCAAACGAAAAAAACAAACAAAAACCCCCAAGTTTATAAAACAATAGGTTTTATAGATTTATTAGTTTTCCATTTATTATTTGTCTCTTTCCGTTGATTATTTAGTTTGGGGGCCACACTCAGTGACACTGAGTGGTTACTCCTGAGTGCGCTCAGAAATCGCTCCTGGCTTGGGGAACCACATGGGATGCTGGGAATCGAACAGGGGTCTGTCAGGGGTTGGCGTGTGCAAGGCAAATGCCCTACCGCTGTGCTATTGCTCTAGCCCCAAAACTCATGGCTTCTTATCTGCTTCTCATCTAAACTCTTAGCAAATCATATCTGTTTTATTTTGTGTGTGTGTGTGTGTTTGTGTGTGTGTCTGTGTTACAAACTGGAGGTACAAGGCTTAGGAATCACTCCTGACAGGGCTCAGGGGACTATCTGAGGTGTAGGATTGAAACTGGTCAGCCATGTTTAAGGCAAACACCCTGCTCACTCTATCTCTCTGGCCCCTCATTCTCCTTTTTTTTGCTTTTTTTTTATTTGGGGGGGACACACCCAGCAGAGCTCAGTGGTTACTTCTGGCTCTACGCTCAGAAATCGCCCCTGGCAGGCTCGGGGGACCATATGGGACACCGGGATTCGAACCAACCACCTTAGGTCCTGGATAGACTGCTTGCAAGGAAAACACCACTGTGCTATCTCTCGGGCTATTTTTTGTCTTTTGTTTGTTTCTGGGTCACACCCGGGAGCGCTCAGGGATTACTCCTGGCTTTATCTCAGAAATCGCCCCTGGCAGGCAGGCACTGGGGACCCTATGGGATGCTGAGATTCTAACCACCTTCCTTCTGCATGAAAGGCAAACGCCTAACCTCCATGCTATCTCTCTGGCCCCCTTTATTTCTAGTTTTATTCTGGTTTTTGAACCACACCCTGCAATGCTTGGGGTACCATATAGAATGTCAGGGTTCGAATTGGAGATTGAATCTGATTCAACCCATGCAACCCGCTACACGACCTCATGGACCATACACACTGAGCTTTCTAATGGCATTTGGGATGTCCCAGAGCGAGCTTCCTTCTGAGCTGAGTCCAGTGGGGTTGAGGAGATCAGGCACCCTAACTGGCCTTTGATGGCATCCCATTAGAGTCGCCTAACAGATTCACTTCCACATTGTTTTTTTGGTTTTTGGTTCACACCCCACTGCGCTCAGGGGTTACTCCTGGCTCTACACTCAGAAATCGCTCCTGGCACGCTCAGGTGACCATATGTTATGCCGGGATTCGAACTTCCATCCTTCTGCATGCAAGGCAAACGCCTTACCTCCATGCGATCTCTCTGGCCCCCACTTCCACATGTCTGAAACGAAAATGAGAATCCCTTGGTTTCAGGGGAGACACCACATCTAGTTTAGATAGAATGTGTGGGACACAGATGATATGAAATTTGCCTTGCATATGGCTGATCTGGTTTCAATTCCTGGCACCCTATATTGTCACCAGAGCATGGCCAAGAGTAACCCTGAGTATCACAAGATGTAGCCCCAAAACAAAACCACCACCACCAAAAAATAATAAAGAAATGTGCAGAATCCCTAGGTTTGTTCATGCACTGCAAATGCCTCCCCCCCTCCCCAGTATTTAATGGGAGACAGTAGCAGCTCTGGCACTGTTGAGTATGGGTCCCCTCCTCCACCAAAAGTCAAACAAAGGGGGCCTGAGACATCGCATGGAGGTAAGGCATTTGCCTTGCATGCAGAAGGCCGGTGGTTCAAATCCTGGCATTCCATATGGTTCAAAACTGGGTCAGCCATGTGCAAGGCAAAATCCCTACCTGCTGTGCTATCGGTGTAGCCCCTATTGCAGCAATTCCTGTGGCATAGACAAGAAGAATCAGAGGCCCAGGTCAGATTTTGTGGCTCTTGCAGGGAGGGCAGGAAGGGTTGAGCCATACCCAAAGTGCTCTGAGTTTATTCCAGGTTCTGTGCTCAGGGAAGCTGGCTCTTTCCATGGCAGTGGACACACCTGGACCATGCCTCCCTCTGGTTTGACAGTCATGGTCCTGATAGCTCAGATGTGGGAACAGGCTTCTGAGCCGGCAGAGGGAAACTGCTAGAAATAAGCTGCCTTCCTGAGATGAGATTTTTTCTTTGGGGCCGCAGAGATAGCATGGATGTAAGGCCTCCATTCTGCCTCTCATGCAGAATATTGGTGGTTCAAATCCCAGCATCCCCTATGGTCCCCTGAACCTACCAGGGGCAATTTCTGAGCATAGAGCTAGGAGTATCCCCTGAGCACTGCCGGGTGTGATACAAAAAGCAAAACAATTTTTTTTCTCTTGGGGAGGTCACACCCGGCAGAGTTCAAGGAATTACTCCTGGCTGGCTTGGGGACCATATATGATGGTGACAGGGATAGAATCCTGGTCAGCGCATGCACTGTTGTGTGTGTGTGCGCGCACGTGCGCCTTTCTTGCTGTACTATCATTTTGCCCTCACAAAATGAAATTCTTTTTTTAGTTTTTGGACCACACCCAGCAGTGTTTGGTGGGTGTTACTACTGGTTCTGTGCTCTATACTCAGAAATTACTCCTGGTGGGGTTGGAGAGATGACGTGGAGGTAAGGCATTTGCCTTACTCCAGAATCAGGTACCACCCTAGGGTGGGAGCACAATACCGGGTCACACCCTAAGGTAGGGCCCAATGCTTGATTAGGGTCGGATCAGTAACATAAAAACACCCTCAAGCTACACTTGCCCCTTGTGTGAGCAGAAGGCCATCCTGCAGGTCTAGGCGGCGGGCCTGGCTGTCTTCCCTGAGCGCCTCGACTTCTGCCAGCACCACAAGGATGAGGTGAGTCGGGGGGGCCCCAAGCCTTGCCCTCTGTGTGTCCCCCCTGGCCTATGTGACATGCCCGCTCCAGGCTCTCCAAGTTCTCTAGGCCCACTGGCCGGGCGTGAGGATGGGCCCCAAGGCTTGGAGCGCTCCTGGCCCTGCTTTCTGTGTGTGTGTGGTTCCTGTGTCCACGATCGATGTGCGTGCTTTCCCGGTCCACCACCCACGGGTGCATGCGCCTCCGGTCTGGCCCATGTCCCCAAGAGCTGGACAGCCCGCCCGTCCGCTCGCCACGTGGTGCCTTGTTGTGCGCCTTTACTGAGAAAGAATGAAGACAAACTCCCCTAGCCCTGGGAGCCAGCTCGGATGGCTTGAAAAGGCATTTTTTCCCGTGCCCCCTTTTTCCATGCCACTGGTTGGAGCTGGCTGACAGTTAACTAGTCCTTAAAACACGAAACCCAGGCTGTTGAGGCAAACTTTTCCTTCTCCTAAATTGTACTTTGAAAAGAAATGAAGTGTGATTTGGACTTTAATCTAAAGTAGAGAAAGTTAGATGATGATGTTGATTTAAGCTAGGACATAAATGATTATTTCAGGATCTTCCCAGGGAGAAAGTGCTCTTTGACAGGTTTTTGCCCAGAAGCCTTTTGCTCACTGGTTTCACCCCGGGTGGTACTGGGGTTGGGGTGATACTGGGGTTGGGGTGAAGGACCAGAGGGAATGCCTGGGGACCCTGCTAGTTTCAAATGCAGGTCTGTTGTGTGCAGGACAAGCACTTTTCCTGATGTCCCATGATCTTTCCAGCCCAGCCCGGGAAGTGTGTTCAGAATAAAGTCATTGCTTGCAAAAAAAAAAAAAAAAAAGGCCTCGCTTGTGGGAAGGAGCCGGAGGACTCTTGGAGGAAGTTGGTTGCCGGTTTGTCCTCCCTATGGCTTCACTACTATGTGCTGCGAGACCTGCATCAATTGTTTTTCTTATTTTGGGGTCCTACCCAGTGACGCTCAGGGGTTCCTCCTGGCTAAGAGCTAAGAAATCTCTCCTGGTTTGGGGGACCATATGGGATGCAGGATTCGAGCCAACCACCTTAGGGTAGGCTGCTTGGAAGGAAGCGCCCCACCCAGAACAATTGTTTTTCTTTTTCTTTTTTTTTTGGTTTTTGGGCCACAGCAAGGGGAGACAGATGAAGGAGGAGGAGGACGAAAAACAGGTGGAGACAGTGACCTCGGTGGTGGTGACAGGTTCGCAGCTCTACCCCAGCCCCAGCCCGCTGAAGACTGAGAACAAAAAGGCCACGGCCCATGCTCGAGGCACCTACCCCCGTGAGAAAGGAGGGTGAGTGTCATTGTTTGTGCCCAGTGAAACCCCAAAACAAACAAACCCAGAGCCTGCTCAAGGGGAGAAAGAGACAGTCCAGGTGGGAGGCCAAGGGTAAATTAGCCCCTGACTTGGGCCCAAGGGGATGTGTGTGGTGACAGGCGATTGTCCTGGAGGATTTGGGTAGTTGGCCAAGTGTCCCCGAGGGCCCCAGCCGCCCTAACCCGGTCCCCCAATTCAGGCTACATAGGATCGTGTTAGATGTCAAAATGGCCTTTGGGGAAAGGTTCAAAGACAAGCTGTAAGCTGTAAGCTCCGGGGAGCAACTTGTGTTGTCCAGGCTGGCCTGCGGGGGTTTTACAAGGCCAGGCCAAGAGCACTCCCCTGAGTCTGAAACAAAAGAGTTGGGTCACAGGGTGGCTAGAGGTGCCTTACAGCAAACAGAAAGTTTTGTATCTAATTTGAATATACATTTGCACAATTCTGGGGAAATATATTTTGGAGTTTGGAGTTTTGGAAGTCCTCCGTTATCGTGGTGCATGTTACCCAATTTTTATGTTCTATTGTGTCACTTACGTAGTCATTCTTACATGTATGCCTCTTATATCGCTGTAACCCCTCCTCACCTGAACTGATCCCACCTGAATGATCAGAACTGCCCAAGATGGAAAGTTGGACGGCAGGGAAAGCTTGGAGATGGAGATGGTGGCTTTGACCCGTGAAATGGAGCGCTTCTTCGTGGAGCGGGTGGCTGCGGTCCCCGAAAATGCGGAGGAGATGGTGGCTAGTGAAGCACTGGCCTTAGCTGCAGCGGCGGTGATGGCTTCAAGGGTCGCCAGAGAGAGGGCTGTTGGCGGCTTCAGGTGTGCATTTATATAGTTTTTTTTTTTTTTTTTTTTTTTTTTTTTGGGCCACACCCGGTAACGCTCAGGGATTACTCCTGGCTATGTGCTCAGAAGTTGCTCCTGGCTTGTGGGACCATATGGGACACCGGGGGATCGAACTGCGGTCCATCCAAGGCTAGCGCAGGCAAGGCAGGCACCTTACCTTTAGCGTCACCGCCCGGCCCGTATTTGTATAGTTTTATTGATGATTTTTATTACAGAGCTAGAACAATAGTTTTCTTACTACTTTTCCTCAGGTACAAATTTGAATTTTCTTTTTTTTTTTTTTTTTTTTTTTGGTTTTTGGGTCACACCCGTTTGACACTCAGGGGTTACTCCTGGCTATGTGCTCAGAAATCGCCCCTGGCTTGGGGGGACCATATGGGACACTGAGGGATCGAACCACGGTCCTTCCTTGGCTAGCGCTTGCAAGGCAGACACCTTACCTCCCGTGCCACCTACCCGGCCCCCAAATTTGAATTTTCTAAGTGAAAAGGTAACATTATTTGAAGAAACTCTCTAAAATTGGTAGCAACTTTTTTTCTTTATCACGAGCTAAACATGTAAAATTTATATCCTGAGCTCGCAGGCACCTTACCTCCAGCGCCACCGCCCGGCCCCATGGTTTTCTTTGTATCTTAACTGAGACAGTTCAACTCCAGGGAAATGATTTAATGATTTCTGAGCATGGAGCCAGGAGTAATCCCTGAGGGCTGCTGGGTGTGACCCAAAATCCAATAACAAAAGAAAAAGAAAATATCTTGGGGCCATAGTGATAGCATGGAGTAAGGCATTTGCCTTTCATGCAGAAGGACTGTGGTTTGAATCCCACATTCCATATGGTCTCCTGAGCCTGCCAGGGGCAATTTCTGAGCGTGGAGCCAGGAGTAACCCCTGAGCACTGCCGGGTATGATCCCCCCAAAAAAAGAAAAGAAAAGATCTCCAAGGTCAGAATATTGCTCTTTCCTGGAGGGCAAAAATCACCCTAGGTAAGAATTACAATTTAACCACTTGATTACTGTATTTAAGATTCTCTTGTGCCCTGAGAGATAGCACAGCGGTGTTTGCAAAGGCCGATCCAGGACCAAAGGTGGTTGGTTCGAATCCCGGTGTCCCATATGGTCCCCATGCCTGCCAGGAGCTATATCTGAGCAGACAGGCAGGAGTAACCCCTGAGCAATGCCGGGTGTGACCCAAAAACCAAAAAAAAAAAAAAAAAAAAAAAAAGATTCTCTTGTCATGAATAGACTGATTGAGGCTTTGTTTTCCTTTTTCTTTTTTTTTTTTCATTTGTTATTTTTCTCGAACACTTTGGATGGCACTCAGGGGTTACTCCTGACTCTGCACTCAGAATTCACTCCTGGCAGGCCCTGCGGTCCTGATGGGATGCAGGGAATCAAACCCAGTTCCATCCTGGGTGGCTGCCATCAAGACAAACGGCCTACTACTGCTGTATTATCTTTCTGGCCCTTGGCTTTGTTTTTCTAACTTGAAACTGAGAAAGGTGAAAATAGGGGTGAGAATAGCTGACAGGCTGGATTGCAGTCCTGCCATGCACAGGGTCCTGGCTTGATCCCTGTCACCTCATAGTCTCCAAGTACAACCACAACACCTCTGCTTTAGCCCCAGCTGTAAAGGCCCCTCTACTCCCCATTTAAAAAAAAGTATAAAAAAAAAAATGGGGCCGGGAAGGTGGCGCTAGAGGTAAGGTGCCTGCCTTACAAGCGCTAGCCAAGGAACGGACCTCGGTTCGATCCCCCGGCGTCCCATATGGTCCCCCCAAGCCAGGGGCGATTTCTGAGCACATAGCCAGGAGTAACCCCTGAGCGTCAAACGGGTGTGGCCCAAAAACCAAAAAAAAAAAAAAGTATAAAAAAAGATAAATTCAAGAAATCAAATATGATTTTGCTAAGTATGTCATTTAGAAATATACAACCAGGGCCAGAGAGATAACATGGACGTAAAGCATTTGCCTTCCATGCATTGAATCCCAGCATCACATATGGCCGCCCGAGCCCACCAGGAGTGATTTCTGAGCCTAGAGCCGGGAGTAACCCTTGAGTGCTGCAGGGTGTGACCCCAAAACCCCCACCAAGAAAAGAAAAGAAATATGCAACCAATAGAGGGGTAGGGGATGGAACCTGGGAACACTAGTGAAAGTTCACACTTAGTGATATGATCGATGCTGGAACACTGCATGTCTCAAGTTCAGCTCTGAATAACTACAAGTGCCTTAAAATTTTTTATTTTTATTATTTTGACCACTTCCCCAGGACCTGTCTGCAAAAGGGTACATTTCTTTGGGACCAGTGTGACTATTAAAATGAGTAAATAGGGGCCGGGCGGTGGCGCTGGAGGTAAGGTGCCTGCCTTGCGCTAGCCTAGGACGGACCGCGGTTCGATCCCCCAGCGTCCCATATGGTCCCCCAAGAAGCCAGGGGCAACTTCTGAGCGCATAGCCAGGAGAAACCCCTGAGCATCACAGGGTGTGGCCCAAAAACCAAAAAAAAAATAAATAAATAAAAATAAAAAAAAAATAAAATGAGTAAATAGGGGCTGGAGAGATAGGATGAAGGTAGGGCATTTGTCTTGCATGCAAAAGGATGGTGGTTCGAACCTCGGCACCCATATGGTCCCCTGAGCCTGTGGGAGCCATTTCTGAGTGGAGAGCTAAGAGTGATCCCTGAGCAATGCAGGGTGTGGCCCAAAAAAACCCCAAAGAATAAAATAACTGGGGCTTGAGAGATAGCATGGAGGTAGGGCATTTGCCTTGCATGCAGAAGGACAGTGGTTCAAATCCCCGCATCCCATATGGTCCCTCAAGTCTTCCAGGAATGATTTCTGAGCATAGAGCCAGGAGTTACTCATGAGCAATGTGTGACAAAAACAATTTTTTTTTTGGTTTTTGGGCCATACCCGATGGTGCTCAGGGGTTACTTCTGGCTGTCTGCTCAGAAATAGCTCCTGACAGGTATGGGGGATCATATGGAACACCGGGATTTGAACCAACCACCTTTGGCCCTGGATTGGCTGCTTGCAAGGCATAAGCCGCTGTGCTATCTCTCCAGGCCCAACAAAAAAAATTTTAAATGAGTAAATAGGGGCCAGAGAGATAGCACAACAGTAAGGCTTTCGCCTTAGATGCAGAAGGATGGTGGTTTGAATCCCGGTATCCTATATGGTCCCCCGATCCTGCCAGGAGTGATTTCTGAGCATAGAGCCAGCTGTGACCCAAAATCAAAAAAAGATAAGGAGTAAGGAGTGTTCGGTGTGATAGCACAGTGGTAGGGCCTTGCCTTACACGTGGCCTATCCTGGACGAACCCAAGTTTGATTTCCTGCATTCCATGTGGTCCCCCGAGCCTGCCAGGAGTGATTTCTGAGTGCAGAGCCAGGATATAAATAAACCAATAAACAAATGAGGTATAGCACAACAGTTCAGCATTTGCCTTGCACACAGCCAAGGTAGGACAAGCCCGGGTTCAATCCCTGGCATCCCACATGGTCCCCAAGCCTGTTAGGATTGATTTTTGAGTGCAGAGCTAGGAGTAACCCCTGAGGGCCAGGTATAACCCCAAAACAAACATACCCAGAGACTGCCCAAGGGGAGAGGAAGACCTAGCCCAGGCAGGAGGCCATGGGTTCATTAGCCCCTTACTTGGGCCTAAGGGGATGTGTGCGGTGACAGGCGATTGTCCTGGAGGATTTAGGGGGGGTTGGCCAAGTGTGCCCGAGGGCCCCTACTACCCCCTAACCCAACCCCTCAATTCAGGGTACTTAGGACCCCGTTGGATGTCAAAGTGGGCCTTTGGGGAAAGGTTCAAAGACAAGCTGTAGGCCTATGGGGAATATCTTGTGTGATTCAGGCTATGGGGGGCTCTGCCGAGCATCACTCTGGATCTCATTTGCTGCTTGGGCCCAGGGTCCCCGGGAGTCCTCTCCTGCCCGAGGGGAACCTGCAGTGAGGGGTGCACAGTGCCCCATACCGGCCAGCGGGGACTACAGCATCGAAGGCAATGTTTTGTTTTGTTTACTTGTTATTGTTGATCTTTTTTTGTTTTTGTTTTTGTTTTTGTTTTTTGTGCAACCCCTGTGATGCTCAGGGATTACTCCTGGCTCTTCACTCAGAAATCACTCCTTTATCTGCACTCAGAAATAACTCCTAGCAGGGCTAGAGATATGGCATGGAGGTAAGGCATTTGCCTTACCCCAGAATCAGGTACCACCCTAGGGTGGGAGCAGAATCAGGTACCACCCTAGTACGGGAGCAAATGCCAGGTCACACCCGAGGGTAGGGCACACTTATTGATTAGGTTAGGATCAGTAACATAATAGCACCCTCAAGCTGCACTGCCCCTTGTGTGAGCAGAAGGCAGTGCTGCAGGCCTAGGCGGCGGACCTGGCCTTGTTCCCCGAGCACCTAGATCTGCCAGCACCACAATGATGAGGTGAGTCGAGGGTCCCCCAAGCCTTGCCCTCTGTGTGTCCCCCCTGGACGACATGGCGCGCGTGCTCCAGGCTCTCCAAACTCTCTAGACCCACAGGCTGGGCTGGGCTTGGGGACGGTCCCCGAGGCTTGGAGTGCTCTTGGCCCCGCTGTGTGTGTGCTTGGTTCCATGTGTCCGTGATAGATGTGCGCGCTTCCCCGGCCCAGCACCCACGGGTGAATGCACCTCTTGTCTGGCCCATGCGCCCCAAGAGCTGTACAGCCAGCTCATCTGCCCGACACGCGGTGCCCTATTGTGCACCTTTATGCAGCGACTCGTCCGTGCCAAGTCTCCCCAGCAGGAGACAGGCTCCATGGGTCTGTGCTGATCACCGCTTGTGCAAGGATTTGGGTTATTTTTGGGGGGAAGGGGATATTTGCGTGGAGTCAAGGGACGGTATTTGGGGATGTGGGAGGTTGAGGTTGAAGGTTCGCCCTGTGTCTGTATGCGTGGCTCTTGAGGTTCCTTTTTTGGGTCGCCCCTGCTTGTTCTGGTTCTGATTCGGGCTTGGGAGCCCCAAGAGTGTCCGGTTTCTGCATTCAATTCAAAGTGTTTTTCCAACCTCTCCCAGCTCCCCTTCCTTCGGGATGCGCACCCTAAGGGGTCAGCTACCCTTGGTGAAAAAGCTAACCCAGGTGCACGCAGATTTCTGTGATCTTTTTCGCTCTCCCATGCTTATATTTTCATGCCCTGCAAAGTCATTCCTTCTATTTGATCTCTTTTTTTTGCGGGGGGGGGGGGCACAGCCGGCGGTGCTTAGGGGTTTCTCTGGGCTGTCTTTTCAGAAATAGCTCCAGGCAGGCACGGGGGACCATATGGGACACCGGGATTCGAACCAACCACCTTTGGTCCTGGATCGGCTGCTTGCAAGGCAAACGCCGCTGTGCTATCTCTCCGCTATTTGATCTCTTGATGCCTTCCAGTTATTGCAAGTTTGGGGGGATCGAAGGGCCTGAGCCTAAGAGAGCGCTATGAGCAGGGCTGAAGGAGGAGGGTGTTTGCCTTGCAAGCTGCCGAACCAGGGTTCGAGTTCAGACACCCTATATGGTCACTTATTGAGCCTGTGGTGCGGAGCCTAGATTAACCCCTGAGCGCCTGCTTGTGGGGCCCCCAAACCAATAAAAACAACAAACCAGTGCCCCAAAGTTAGGGCTACAGGTGAGGATATAGCTATTTTTATTTTATCCTTTAGTGAGAGACTGCCTGTGCTTTCTAAACCCAAGTGGGGTTGCTGGGAACAACTGGGGTGTGCCTGTTTTGGTTCTCAGATCTGCATCCTCACCCCTTGTTTTTTGCCTACCCCCAACCTGTTTGTTTTGGGGTAGCACTCATGGCCCAAAGCTACTTGGCTTCTTTCTCCCTTTGTAAGAAAAAAAGCCAAACAAAAGCTTTTAAATTCATCTATATATATATATATATACACACACACACACACACACACATATATATTGTTTTTTGGGTCACACCTAGCTTTATGCTCAGAAGTTGCTCCTGGCTCCTGGCAGGCTCAGGGGACCATATGGAATGCCGGGATTCGAACCACTGAACTTCTGCATGAGAGGCAAATGCCTTACCTCCATGCTATCTCTCTGGCCGGTAAATTCATATTTTCTTGGTGAGCACCTCTATTGCTAGATGGTAATTTCTAGCGAGAGGATTAGTTCATTTTTTTAGGTTTTAATGGTAATTGGAATTGTGAAAATTTTCATTTTGGGGGGGGGGGTCCTACCCTGTGACATCAGGGGTTCCTCCTGGCTCTGTGCTCAGAAATCTGTCCTGGGTTGGGGGACCATATGGGATGCGGAAACCGAGCCAACCACCTTAGTCAACAACCTGGGTTTACTGTTTGGAAAGTAAACGTCCTACTGGAGAACCATTGTTTTTTGTTTGTTTGTTTTGTTTTTGTTTTTGTTTTTGGGCCACAGCACCAGCATACGGATTAAGGAGGAGGATGAAAAACAGGCGGAGGCGGTGACTCCCGTGTCCGAGGTGGCCACGGGGGTGTCGTCAGCAGTCCCATGGCCCCAAAGTCTGCAGCTCTACCCCAGCCCCCGCCGGCTGAAGACCAAGAAGGATCAGGCCAAGGCCTATGGCCAACGAACCTCCCCCCATGAGAAAGGACGGTGAGTGATCAATGTTTGCGCCCAGTGAAACCCCTAAACAAACAAACCCAGAGTCTGCCCCAGCGGAGAAAGGGACAGAGCCCAGGGGGGAGGCCATGGGTACATTAGCCCCTGACTTGGGCCCAAGGGGATGTGTGTGGTGACAGGCGATTGTCCTGAAGGATTTGGGAGTTGGCCGAGTGTCCCCGAGGGCTCCAGCTGCCCCTAACCCGGTCCCCCAATTCAGGCTACATAGGATCGTGTTAGATGTCAAAATGGGCAAGCTGTAAGCTGTAAGCTCCGGGGAGCAACTTGTGTTGTCCGGGCTGGCCTGCGGGAGTTTTTACAAAGCCAGGCCAAGAGCACTTCCCTGAGTGTGAAGCGAAAGAGTTGGGTCGCAGGGTGGCTAGAGGTGCCTTCCAGCAAACAGAAAGTTTTGTATCTAATTTTAATATACGTTTGCGAATTCTGGGGAAATATACTTTGGAGTTTGGAAATCCTCAGTTATCCAGGTGCGTGTGCCCAACTGTAACCCCTCCGCACCTGAACTGATCCCACCTGAATGAATGATCAGAACTGCCCACACCTGGGATGGGGGGGGATTTAAAAGACAGAAAGTCGGAGGTCAAGCTGAAGGCCTGGAGATGGAAGAAGACAATGGTGCATGCCCTCCTCGTGGTCGTCCTCGTGGTCGTCCTCGTGGGTGAGCGTGCTGAAGAGCTGGAAGGGAGATAGGGCTGTGTAGGCCATGTGGGGAGACCTGCATGCTGGGAGACCTGCATGCTGGGGACTGAGGTGGGCTGGCTGCGTCCTGGAAAGGCCTCGACTGCTCTGTGCATCTCTGCGCTCAACCTGCCACCTTCGGGGTGGGCTTTGCCAGACCAGAGGGGCTTTGGTACCGGCTGGGCCCAGAGCGGCCTCCCCTCTCTTCTGCCCACCAACACGGGGAAACATGGTGTCTGTTAGGCAGCGGCGGCCCTCTGTGTTGTGACGTGGGGTTCGAGCGCGGGATTCCTTAGTCAGCCACCTGGGTTGTCAAATAGTCTTTCTGATTTTGGGTTTTGTGCCGCTTCTCCTGCAGTGACAGGCCCCACCAGGAGCAGGACCGTTACAGATTAATGATGGCAGCGAGCTGTCAAATAGAGGCCTATTTCGACCAGCGGGTGGCTGCCCTCCCATACTATCCGGAGGAGATGGTAAGATCTCATGCACTGGCCATCGCTGAATCTGCGTTAATGGCTTCGAGATTTGCCACAAGGAGGACTGAACATGGCTTCAGGCGTCTGCACGGGCGGGAGGCGACGGGAGCGCCCAGAGACAGGTCCCCTTTGAGGCCTGAAGCCCAGGAAAGGGCCCAAGGCGGTAAGCAGTCATTTGCTTTTGGGCCACTCGGGCGCGCTCAGGGGTTCCTCCTGGTCCCTCACAGGTCGCCCCTGGCCTGCTGCGGGGGGGGGGGGGGAAGGTCCCTATGGGATGGTGGATTCGAACACCGTCCTTCTGCATGCAAGGCAAACGCCTTACCGCCAGGCTTTCTCTCCGGGAAAGTTTCTTTGTTACTAGACTAGCTTGTCTTCCTTCCAGGGAATCGTGGAAGGGGCCCAGGCCGAGGGAGAGGCCAAGGCCGTGGGAGAGGCCGGGGATGGGGCGCCTTGCCTCCAGTGCCCTTTGACCCTGCTCCTCCCTTGAACCCCGAAGCCCCTTTGGAAATCGCTCCTCCCTTGAACCCCGAAGCCCCTTTGGACCCCGCGCCAGCCCCCTGCAACACCCGGGTAAGTAGAGGCCCTTCCCCATTGGGCCACGCCTGGGGACCCTCAGGGGTTCCACCTGGTCTCTGCGCACAAATCGCCCCTGGTCTTCTGGGGGGGACACCTATGAGATGCCGGGATTCAAACACCATCCTTCTGGCAAGGCAAACGCCTGCCGCCCGCTCTCCCTGGTTTTCCGAGGACAAGTTTTTTGTTTTTTTTGTTGTTTTTTTGGGCCACACCCTGCGGTGCTCAGGGGTTCCTCCTGGCTGTCTGCTCAGAAATAGCTCCTGGCAGGCACGGGGGACCCTATGGGACACCGGGGTTCAAACCAACCACCTTTGGTCCTGGATCGGCTGCTTGCAAGGCAAACGCCGTTGTGCTATCTCTCCGGGCCCCGAGAACAATTTTCAATAGGAGAAAATTCCCTTGGGTCTGCAGAGTCATGACTAGCTTGTGCTGCACGCCCAGCTGAGTTTAACTCGAGGCAGTTTGGATCCCAGAGCCATCAATCCCTGCACTGGGAAGTGCCCCCTAAGCACTGCCAGGGGTGATGAATAGAAAAGATCAGAGAGAGAGCACAGCGGGAGGACATTTGCATCACAAGCAGCTTCCTGAGCACTGGGCTAGGAGTTAAGCTGTAAACACAGCTGACTGTTTTCAAGACCAATAACTCATTGATTGTTTTTACCCCTTAGGATGATGAAAATGATGAAGCTGTAAAGGAAGCTTGAAACAGCCGTCAGGCAAGAACAGGAAAGTGGGCTAGACGTGGCCCTCAAAAACACTGGGGTCGTACAGGCATCCATAACAATTCTGGGAACTTAAGTTTCCCCTGAGTTTCCTGACTGCCCTGATCACCCACCCCCCTTCACAACTGTGGGAAAATGCCAGATGTCATGTACTTCCTAAAGCAAATCAATCTACTGTACCTTTCTTTTTCTTTTTCTTTTTTTTTATTTTTTTTTTACTGTACCTTTCTATTGTTTAAAATACTATATATAGCTTGTAAGCTCAGGGCTCAGGGCTGGCAGTTTCTGGCTTATGCTGGACTCTAGCACAGCCCCTGCATATGCTTGAGAAAATAAACCCCCTTGCTTTTGCATGAGACTGTGGTCTTGGTGTCTTTGAATGGCGCATCATTCTCCAGGACTTAACAAAGCCAGTGCAGAAGAAAAAGAGCCAAGTAGTGATGACAGTGACGATGCCTGATTAGACCACACACACACACACACACACACACACACACACCCACGAACACAACATGGAGGCCTCCGAGTACCTACCCTTGGGATGGTGAAGGTCATGAGGCAAATGCCAGAAGAGAAACCAAGTAGGGATGACAGGACAACTCTCTCTCACACTCTCTCTCACTCAGTCTCACCCACACACTCTCTTACTGTCACTCAGTCTTCCAAGTCCCTTTCAGTGCCAGTTCATAGCCTGTGTCCTTGTATTCGCAGCTACTAGCTGTTCTTCTGTTTTCAAAGGAAGCATCTTTTTTTTTTTTTTTTGGTTTTTGGGCCACACCCTGTGACGCTCAGGGGTTACTCCTGGCTATGCGCTCAGAAGTTGCTCCTGGCTTCTTGGGGGACCATATGGGACGCCGGGGGATCGAACCGCGGTCCGTCCTAGGCTAGCGCAGGCAAGGCAGGCACCTTACCTCCAGCGCCAACGCCCGGCCCCAGGAAGCATCTTTTTTTTGGTGTTACTGAGGGAAGTTTTGAATTTTGAAGTTTTGCTAGTTTTGAAATTCTGCTTTCTTCTAAAATTTAGATTTGTGTTGTACTAGTTTCACAAATAAATCATTTGAAGCTCAGCTATTTCTTGTTTTATTTTTCCCTTTAAATCGCCTCATTCTAGTTTTAAATGACATTGATTTGTGATTTATGCCAAGAAATTAAGAGACTGGTGCTCATACATAAGTTCTGCTATGAAAGGTCTCTTTAGGGCCAGAGAAATAGCATGGAGGTAAGGCCCTTGCCTTGCATGCAGATGGTTGGTGGTTCAAATCCCGGCATCTCATGTGGTCCCTGAGCCTGCCAGGAGTGATTTCTGAGCGTAGAGCCAGGAATGACCCCCGAGTGCTGCTGGGTGTGACCCAAAAACCAAACAATGGGGGGCTTTTAAAATGATTATTGGGGGCTAGAGTTTTTCCAACCAAGACCGTAGGGTAGTCGCGGACCCACAACCGAGCCCCATCGTCTCCTCCTCCACGGGCCGGTCGGAGACGGACAAGACAAGACAAGACAGGGACCAGCCGGCTTGAGCGGAACCGCTAGATGGCAACCGGCAGTGCGTTGCGTTGTGAACAGAGAGAGGGAGGGGGGTGGGGGGGAGAGAGAGAGAGAAAAGAAAAAAAGAAAAAGGAAAAAAACAGAAAGAGAGAGAGAGAATAAAAGTAACCCCTGAGCACCCAAAAATAATATAAAAATAAAAAGTAAAGAGAGAGAGAGAGATAAGAGAGAGCTGGAGTAACCCCTGAGCATTGCTGGGTGTGACCCTCCCCAAATATATATATACACACACACACATACACACACAAACTAGCCAGTGCAGGTAAAAAGAATCTACTAGAGCTAGGAAGTAGGAGATAGCATAATAAAGAGAAGGGGGTGTAGCTAGATTAGAAAGGAGGATCTATATCAAAATATAAAGAACTTGTTTGCTGTTATTTGGGGTTGGGGGTCCCCCCCATGGCAGGTGATAGTGTAGATAGAAACTGTTTACTACTTAGAAGCTGAAACCAGAAAAGTAGGTTTGCTTCTTAGCTGGCCGACTTGCTTTTAGGATGCAGATTTTTTGGGCCAGAGGGGAAACTCTTTGTAGACTTCGTGCTGAAATTTCTCTGAGCAAAGTAATTAATTGACTGAGACCATATTTTGGCCTGTGATTTTTTTTACAAGGGAGAGGATATGCCAGATAATAAGAAAGAAATTGCAATGTCACTACCATAGCATTAATTTCAGAAATATTGCTAGAAATCCATGTAGGGGATATACTAACGTCCACCACCAGGCTTGCTGGCTAAATATTTCTGGGGAATTATCAGCTCCCTGCTCCATGAAAATCCGTAGATACATCTGGTGGGCCTGCTGAATTCCCCTTAAAAGGAGATGCCTTATATGGTGTGCCCCCCCCAATTTTTTTTTTCTGTGTGCAGTCCTTGTACATATGGACTCCACCAGAGCGCCTTGTTCCAAGAAACTGAGACACCTCTTCTCATTAATGGGTTTTTGGTTTTGTTTTTTGGGCCACACCTGGTGGCACGCAGGGAGTTACTTCTGGCTCTGAGCTCAGAAATCACACCTGGCAGGTTCAGGAGACCATATGGGATGCTGGGGGATCGAACCCAGGTCGACTGTGTGCCAGGCAAACACCCTCCCCACTGTGCTATCGCTCTGGGCTCAGGACATTTTATTTTTTTATTTATTTATTTATTTTTTTTGATTTTTGGGCCACACCCGGTGACGCTCAGAGGTTACCCCTGGCTATGGGCTCAGAAGTCGCTCCTGGCTTGGGGGACCATATGGGACGCCGGGGGATCGAACCACGGTTCGTCCAAGGCTAGCGCAGGCAAGGCAGGCACCTTACCTCCAGCGCCACCGCCCGGCCCCAGGACATTTTATTTTATTTTATTATTTTTTTTACTTTTTTTATTTTTTGGTTTTTGGGCCACACCCGTGATGCTCAGGGGTTACTCCTGGCTATGTGCTCAGAAGTCGCTCCTGGCTTGGGGGACCATATGGGACGCCGGGGGATCGAACCACGGTTCGTCCAAGGCTAGCGCAGGCAAGGCAGGCACCTTACCTCTAGCGCCACCACCCGGCCCCAGATGTGTTTCTTGCAAGCAGCAGAAGGTTGGATTCATCTTTTTGACCCATTTTGCCACTCTGTCTTTTAATTAGTTAATTTAGTCCATTGACATTGAGGGAGATGATTGTCATAGGATTTAATGTCATGTTTGTAGATAAGTTTGCTGTGTTTGTTGGTCCCTCTTGTCTTAGAGTAGAACTGTCAGTTTTTCCTTTAGGGCTGATTTATCATCTGTGAAGTTTCTGAGCTGTTGTTTATCCATGAAGGTATGTATTCTTCCTTCAAACCTGAACGGGAGTCGAGCTGGGTGCAGTATTCTCAGTGAGGCATTCATTTCATTCAGTCTTGTCACAATATCCCACCATTGTCTTCTGGCCTTGAGAGTTTCTTGTGGCATATCTGCTGTAAGTCTTAGGGATTCCCCCTTTGAATGTAATTTCCCTTTTTGATCTTGCTGCTTTCAGTATTCTATCTCTATCTATGGGATTTGTCATTGTAACAAGGATGTGTCTTGGAGTGTTTTTCTTTGGGTCTCTTTTAGCTGGTACTCTTCAGGCATGCAGGATTTGATTGCATGTAGTCTTTAACTCTGGGAGAATCTCTTTGACACTTGATTCTTCCTGGAGATCTCCTTCCTGGGTTTCTGGAACTCCAATAATTCTTATGTTGTTTCTGTTGAGTTTATCAAAGACTTCTATTTTCATCTGTTCGCATTCCTTGAGTACTTTTTCCATTGCCTGTTTGTTTAAGGTTCTTTTCCAATTTCTTCTGTTGTGTTGAGTTTTTCTGCATCACATCTTCCAGTACTCCGATTCTCTCCTCAGCTGCTGATACCCTGTTGGCAAGACTATCCATTGAGGTTTTCAGTTGAGCAACCGTGGTTTTCAGTTTGGAGTTTTCTGATTTCTGTCTTTGTGTTCTGTTCAGATCCATCTATGCTTTTTTTGAGTTCTATGAGCATCTTCCATATTTCTATTCTAAACTCCTTATCTGAGAGGTTAATCATGTGGTTGGAATTTATTAGCTCATCCGAGCTTTCCTCTTCATTTTCTGTAAATGGTGTTTGCCTGCAAAGTTTCCCCATTGTCACGCTTGTAGTGTGGTTTTTCCTGCGTGTTGTGGTGGGGTTCATTGGTTAGAAAGAGTGTGCAGCCGCGCTGCTTCGCTTAGAGGCCGTGATCTTCTGCTGCCTCTAGTTGACAGTCCTTAGAGTGAACAAAGGCACAGCAGGGCGGAGCCTCCACAGGCCAGAGAGTTCAGCAATATATTGGATGGCGACCCCCACAGCCTGAATGTACTTACTGGGGGCCGGTGAGGTGGCGCTAGAGGTAAGGTGTCTGCCTTGCAAGCGCTAGCCAAGGAAGGACCGCTACTGCGGTTCGATCCCCCGGCGTCCCATAGGGTCCCCCCAAGCCAGGGGCAATTTCTGAGCACTTAGCCAGGAGTAACCCCTGAGCATCAAACGGGTGTGGCCCGAAACAAAAAACAAAAAACAAAAAAAGAATGTACTTACTGGGCAGCTTCAAAATGAAGTTTTTATGAGGTGCGCTCCTTAGGCCTCTGAGGAGACCTTCAGGGATTCAGAAACACAGGCAGACAGGCGCAGGCAGGAGAAGTTTCCCTTGACGTCCTCAGAGTGAACCAGGTGCAGTGCTTAATAAGCCCACTAGAGGGAGACACTGAGGCAAGGGGTACTCCAAGAGCAGCTGGTTGGGTGCAGTGTTAACAAGACTGCTAGAGGGAGAGACTGGGGGTCCTCAAGAGCATCTGGCTGGGGTGCAGTGCTTAATAGGGCCGCTAGAGGGAGACACTGAGAACAGGGAGAGGGAATTCTCCAAGAGCCGCTGTTTGGTGTGCAGTGCTTAGTAAGACCGCTAGAGAGAGACACTGAGAACAGGGGGAGATGATCCTCCAAGAGCAGTTGGCTGGGTGCAGTTCTTAATAGGACCGCTAGATGGAGACACTGAGAACAGGGTGGGGGTCCTCCAAGAGCTGCTGCCTGGGTGCAGTGCTTAATAAGGCCGCTAGAGGGAGACACCCAGATCAGGGAGAGGGGGCTCCTCCAATGTGCACCTGTAAAGGATCCAGTGGCTGAAGTATGACTATAGTTCGATATTTTGCACCAGCTGAAGTTAAGGCGAGCACCCCTTTCTAGAGGGAGCAATGAGGAGGGGTGCCTGAGAGCAGCTTCAGCAAAATGCTTAGAAATATCATGAATAAAACAAGAATATAGTTTGGGTTGCACCTATATGGGGCTGTGCTTTTTCCTAACAATGTTGCTAGAATTCACATGAGGCAAAACAAACAAACCATAAAACACCCCATGAAAATAAAATAAAATTAAATAAATCACCGCCTGCATTAAAAAATTGCACTAAAATTAACTCTCTGGGTCTGAGATTCTAATTGCTCTTTCAGCGGTCAAGACACCACCAGATGCTCCCATCGGCTAGGGTGGGAAAACAGGCAGGAAGAAGAGGAGGTCCATAGACTTGCTCCTTTGCACTCTGCATCATTCCTGCCATGAGCAAGGCAGGTGAACGACAGTGCTTTCTTCTGGGATGGAGCACAGGGCCAGTACCAACAGAGGAAGACAGGGGATACATGATTTACTAACGGAACTCATTAAAGGAAGCTGGCCACTGGGGGTCCAACTTGCCATTCCTTGCAGGGAAAAGCAGGGGTTGATGGCAGGAAGAAGAACATAAAGAAAGACCCCCTAAAGCTCTTTGCTGGGAGGCGTGTTGCTGGGTTCTTTGGCAGTTGTGGGTTTAAGCCAACAGAAGCAAGAGAGAGACACAAGTGTGGAGTGTCCTTGAGCCACCTCTTTCAGAGTTGTGTTTTAGCTGATACTGAGCTGAGCGAATCCGATGAGTTTACCATCATTAGGAATATCTGAATCTTCCACACCGGATGCCTGAGAAGAAAACAAAATGAAAAGCTCTAAGTATTTATTGACAGAAATATAGCGCTATAAAGACTATTGTGGGGACTGATGGGAAGGAGGGTATTGGGCAACAGGGCCTTGGACACTAACAGGAGTGAGATGAGTCTCTTCCCAAAAAACAGGGCTCAGGTTAAAGGTAGCATCACATAAGATGGGTTTGTGGGCATCATGTGACTCGCAAGACTGTCACGTGATCCATAAACCCGGTACATGACTCCCAAACCCGTCATGTGACACACAAACCCAGAAGTCTCTGTGGGGATCAGGTGACAGGCAAACCTATCACATGATTAGCAATCCTGAAAGTCCCGTCGGTGAGCACGTGACTTGCAATCTTGTCACGTGACTCGCAGACTCCTCATGGTCTATCCCTGTCATATGGTTTCCCAAACCTGAGTCCTCTCAGGAGGATATCTGTGTAAGCCCTGAGTAGAACTGGGTGTGGCACAAATACCAAACATTTTTAATTAAAATAATAATCGCCCCTTGTCCATGAACAAAGCCAATTTGTCTGTAAAAATAGACTCAAAATTATAGATTGAGAGATCAATATACTCGTAAAATTGCAACACCACATTTTATAATCAAAGCTTTTTTTATTTTGGTATTTTGGGCCACACCTGATGGTGCTCAGAGGTTACTCCTGGCCAAAAAAAAAAATTATAATTCAGTCTTGCCTGAAACAAGTTCAATCTGTGACATTTTACATAGTACCCCAAGCTTTGCCAGGAGTAATCCCTGAGCATTGTCAGATGTGACCCCCAAAATAAACCATACCCAAAAAGCAACATGTACTGTAATACCAGTGAATTCTGACCAGTAGGTTAGAATCAAGGACTCCAAGATAAAACCTCAAAAATATTAGTCAATTAAGTTTTGACAGAAAAGAATGATACATGAAATGGAGTAAGATAACCTCTTCAAAATATGGTTTTTGGGTCTAAGTGATAGCACAGCAGGTAAGGAGCTTGCCTTGCATGCAGCTGACTGGGGTTCGATCCCCAGCAGCCCATATAGTCCTTTGAGCCCACCATTCTAGACATTCACAGGAGCCTCCAGATGATGACTGAGATTTCAATGCAAACAAGTCAAGTGCCTAACCCCTGTACCACCTCTCCGGCCCCTTGCTATATTTTGTTTTGTTTTGTTTGTTTGTTTTCTCTTTGGCTTTTGGGCCAAACCGGTGGCACTCAGGGGTTACTCCTGGCTCTCTGCTCTCCCTGGCTCTCTGCTCATAAATCGCTCCTGGAAAACACAGGGGATCATTTGGGATGCCGGTTTTCAAACCACCATTGGACCTGGGTCAGCACTTACAAGGCAAACAAACGCCCTACCACTGTGCTATCTCTCAAGCCCCTTATTATTATTATTATTATTATTATTATTATTATTTTGGTTTTTGGGTCACACCCGGCGGTGCTCAGGGGTTACTCCTGGCTGTCTGCTCAGAAATAGCTCCTGGCAGGCACGGGGGACCATGTGGGACACCGGGATTCGAACCAATCACCTTTGGTCCTGGATTGGCTGCTTGCAAGGCAAACACCGCTGTGCTATCTCTCCGGGCCCTATCATTATTATTATTATTATTATTATTATTATTATTACTCACACCCAGCAGTGCTCAGGGGCTACTCCTGGCTCTATGCTCAGAAATGGCTCCTGGCAGGCTCAGGGGAACATATGGGATGCTGGGATTTGAACCACCGACCTTCTGCGTGCAAGGCAAACGCCTTACCTTCATGCTATCTCTCTGGCCCCACCCCTTGCTATGCTTTTGATTAACATTAAGTTGAAACAACAGGCCAACTTGGAAAGAATTGATATCTTTTTCTTTTTTTTTTTTTTTTGGTTTTTAGGGCAGCACCTGTTCGATGCTCAGGGGTTACTCCTGGCTAAACGCTAAAAATTGCCCCATGGCTTGGGGGGACCATATGGGACGCCAGGGGATCGAACCATGGTCCTTCCTTGGCTAGTGCTTGCAAGGCAGACACCTTACCTCTAGCGCCACCTCGCAGGCCCCAA
Organism: Suncus etruscus; assembly: GCF_024139225.1. Lineage (NCBI taxonomy): Eukaryota > Metazoa > Chordata > Mammalia > Eulipotyphla > Soricidae > Suncus > Suncus etruscus. The sequence continues at coordinate 31,653,198 of NC_064867.1, read as the reverse complement.
GAATTGATATCTTTTTTTTTTTTTTTTTTGGTTTTTGGGCCACACCCGGTGACGCTCAGGGGTTACTCCTGGCTATGCGCTCAGAAGTGGCTCCTAGCTTGGGGGACCATATGGGACGCCGGGGGATCGAACCGCGGTCCGTCTCCTAGGCTAGCGCAGGTAAGGCAGGCACCTTACCTCCAGCGCCACCGCCCGGCCCAAGAATTGATATCTTAATTGAAATCTTAACAATAACTATTTTCTTTGGCTCTGCACTCAGGGATCATTCTTGGAAATGCCTGGGGGACTCTATTGGGCCAGAGATCAAATTGTAGTTGATTTACATGTAAGAAAAGTACTTTATGCCCTGTACTATCTCTACTTTTGTCACATATGTATAAATTTGCACATATATAAATATATATTTGATATATGTGTATATATATTTTGGGTCACATCTGGAAGTACTCAGGGACTGTTCCTGGCAATGCTCTGAGCAGCATATAGGGGAGAGAGTGAAAACAATGTACAAAACATGCACGTTAGCCCTTTATCTTCTTACCTACAAATACACATTCTTTTTTGTTTTTTTTTTGTTTTTTTTTTGTGGTTTTTGGGTCACACCCGGCAGTGCTCAGGGGTTATTCCTGGCTCCATGCTCAGAAATTGCTCCTGGCAGGGCACGGGGGACCATATGGGGCGCCGGGATTCGAACCGATGACCTCCTGCATGAAGGGCAAACGCCTTACCTCCATGCTATCTCTCCGGCCCCTTTTTTGTTGTTTTTATTTGATTTTGGTTTTTGGTTTTCTTGGGGGTCACACCCGGCAGCGCTCAGGCGCCACTCCTGGCTCTATGCTCAGAAATCACTCCTGGCAGGTTCAGGGACCATATGGGATGCCGAGATTTGAACCACCGTCCTTCTGCTTGCAAGGCAAATGCCCTACCTCCATGCTATCTCTCCCGCCCCTAAATACACTTTCTTTTATCAATTCTTTTTATTTATGTTTGCTTTCAGACCATACTCAGGTCACGATCACTCCTGGCAGATTCTGGGGATCATATGGGATGCTGGGGATCTAACTCTGGACTGTCACATTCAAGGCCTTATCCACAGTATTAAGTAGCACTAGTCCTAACCATTTTCTTTCTTTAAAAAATTTGGGGGGGTCTGGAGCGGTGGTGCAGGGGTCAGGAGTTTGCCTTGCAAGAAGCCCCTTGGACGGATCCCCCAGCGTCCTATATGGTCCCCCAAGCCAGGAGCGATTTCTGAGTGCATAGCCAGGAGTAACCCCTGAGCATCAATGGGTGTGGCTCCCCAATCTTTTCTTTTTTTGCCCACACCCAATGGTTCTCAGGGCTTACTCCTGACTTTGTGCTCAGGGAACACTCCTGGCAGTACCCAGGGGACTGTAATGAGGGTCCATGGATCTATTCCAGGTCGGATGGGTAGAGGGCAAATGATCGTCTGTCCTACTAGTGTTCCCCCTCCTTTTGTGGCCTGTTTCATTTAAGTGAAAAAAGTGTAAATAGTTCAGAAATCACAAAAGAGATCACAATGAAAGCCAAACTTTTTAAATTATAGCTCTAAGGGCTGCACTGCATGGCCTCCACTTCCCCGAAGCATGCAACCCAGGAGCAACCCCAGAACTTCTATATATAGCCCCAAACCAAAGCAATTAAACTATACAGCATAATGGCATAATTGAAGACTTGGGGGATGGGTAAATAGAGTTGAATTTAAGGCACTTGCCTTGCATACAGCTGACCTTGGTTTGATCATTGGCACCACTAACAGTCCTCTGAACCCCACCAGTAGTGTTCCCTGGGCACAGAACTAGAATTCAACCCTGAGCACAACAAGTATAGCTCAAATACAGATAAATAAATAATAAAGTTTTTTTTGTGTGTGTGTGGTTTTTGGGTCACACCCGGCAGTGCTCAGGGGTTACTCCTGGCTCCAGGCTCAGAAATTGCTCCTGGCAGGCACGGGGGACCATATGGGATGCCGGGATTCGAACCGATGACCTTCTGCATGAAAGGCAAACGCCTTACCTCCATGCTATCTCTCCGGCCCCATAATAAAGTTTTTTTAAAGAACTTCAAAGGAAAGTTATTGCTTTAGTAGTCAAATCTCCCAAGACCGAGTGTTACTCATATTTACAGCACTTTCAGTTCATTTTAACGTTTCATTCATAAATAGGAATAGTGAGGGGCCAGAGATATAATACAGAGTAGGGCATTTGCCTGGCATAAGGCCAACCAGGTTCAATCCCAGCATGCCATATGGTTTCCTGACCCACCAGGAGTGATTCCTACATGCAGACCTAAGAGGAAATCTTGAGCATTTCTGTGTGTATCCCACAAAACAAAAATAAATTAGAAATGGACAAACACTGCCAGATGTTTAAGAAAATGTATGGCTGAGGCCAATAGGAAAAATAGGGAAAAAAGATCAGTGTGTGTAACAGAAAATAAGAAATTAATGAAAATTACCTCAAGCCACTGATCAAGATTTGCTTATTTGTTTTTGCTTTCAATGCCAGAGACAAACTCAGCTCTCCTGTTTTCATGATCAGCACTTCACTGCGCTGTCTCCAGAACCAAGAGTAACCCAGTTTCCTGAAAAACAGTGATGTACATCATTCACATGGAGCTGGGTTGTGCCAGGAGGACAGTGGCTTCCTGCCCAAATACATCCTTCCACACCCATCCAATGGTGCAAAAAACTAGAAAAGATCTAACTTGTAATCCACACAGCTGTCAAAATCCGAAGAACAAGGAGTCTAGAAAATTGTCACAAACAAAAGGAGCCAGGACGCAGGAACAGGAAGGAAAAAAACAAACATTAAGACTGCAGAATACTGAATAGAGCTTTGTATTTTCTTACTAAAATTGTAACATTACTGGTTCATTCATTGTGAGAAATACACCCCATTAAATTAAAGGGGACTGTGTACTGTGTGCTGGCTGTCTATTAGCTTCACAATAATCCTGTAAATCTAAACCTGTTCTAAATTTTTTTTTTGGTTTTTTTTTTTTTTTTTTTTTGGTTCACACCCGGCAATGCTCAGGGGTTACTCCTGGCTCTATGCTCAGAAATCGCCCCTGGCAGGCACAGGGGACCATATGGGATGCCGGAATTTGAACCACTTCCTTCTGCATGAAAGGCAAACGCCTTACCTCCATGCTATCTCTCCGGACCCGAGGGGCATTCTTGAGCCGGTGAGGAAATAAAACAGAACGTTTTATTAAAATAGAACGTTCCAAAATTTCAGGGTCTAGAAAGACACAGAAGACCTGGGGAGCTGCTGGGGTTAAGCTAGAAATAGTCCAGACCAGAGGCAATCGTTAGGCTGGGCTGGTTTCCAGGAAGGAAAGAAAAGGACCATCAAGAGGCCTGGAGAATTTCTGGGTGCAGGCCCCCTTGGTGGCCCCTGAACTCTGTAAGAAAGATATGCTATCAGTGCTGACCTTCTTGACACACGGAGAACTGTGCTACAGATACCAAGGACAACCTGTGGACTCAGGAACAGCACCGGGAAATGATCAGGGGGAGAGAATGTCAGATGACACCAGAAAAGCAAATATGGGAACACACACACACACACACACACACACACACACACACGTGCATCTAATTGGAAAATCACTTGTTTATTTTTGTTTGTTTGTTTTGGGGCCACATCTAGTGGTGTTTAGGGCTTCCTTTTCTGTGCTCAGGGATCACACCTAGCTGCACTTGGGGGATGATATGTGTTGCTGGGGACCAAACACTGGTTAGCCACATGCAGCCAAATGCTTTGCCCACTCTACTGCTGCTCCAACCTATGTATTCTACTTTATTTGATTTTGATTTGGGGCCATGCCTGGTGCTGCAGGATGGCCTCTGGCAGTGCTTGGGAGGACCTTGGAGTGAGGGGATGGAACCTGAGCATCTTGCAGGCAAAACCTGCAGTAGCCTCTTGAACTCTTTCTCCAGACCAAAAGCATATTCAATTTGTGTGTGTGTGTGTGTGTGTGTGTGTGTGTCTTTGAGGGGCACATCCACCAGTGCTCAGGACTTCTCCCAGCCCTGTGCACAGAGTTCACTCTTGGCCGTGCTCAGAAATCCCATCAAGGTAGGCTGTATAAAAGACAAAGACTTAAACCACTGTACTAGCTCTCTGCCCCCCCAAACATACACCTTGACAATCTGAAACCTGAATTCAATCCCTTGCAAATCTGTGACCTACACCACCAAACCTACACCAAAAAAAAAAAAACACGTCTTATACATGTCAATACTAATAATGCACAGGTAGTAAAGAGAGCATATTATATAATTATCTGTGAAAGAAGAAGGGAGTGGTGATGCAAAAGGGGAAAATATTTTCATTTAGAGACACTGAGTGAAGGGCAGATGAGGGACTTTTTTGTGAGGGGCACCCAGCAGAGCTCAGGGGTTACTTCTAGCACTGTGTTTAGAAATCACTCCAGGCAGGCTCGGGAGACCATACGGGATGCCGGGATTCGAACCACCATTGGTCCTGGCTTGGCCACTTGCAAGGCAAACGTCCTACTGTTGCACTGTCATTATGCTCTCCCCAATAAAACATTTTAAAAGACAAAAAGAAGAGTTGGAGCAATAGCACAGCAGGTAAGACATTTGCTTTGCACACAGTCAACATGGGTTTCACCTCCAACATACCCTATGGTCCCAGAAGTAATTTCTTTCTTTCTTTCTTTTTTATTTTTGGCCACACCCAGCGGTGCTCAGGGGTTACTCCTGGCTCTGTGCTCTGAAATCACTCGTGGCAGGCTTGGGAGACCATATAGGATGCGGGAGATCAAACCTGGGTCCATTCCGGGCCAGCCTCAGGCAAGACAAAGGCCCTGCTGCTGGCGCCGGAGAGATAGCATGGAGATAAGGCATTTGCCTTTCATGCAGAAGATCATCGGTTCGAATTCTGGCATCCCATATGGTCCCCCGTACCTGCCAGGAGCAATTTCTGAGTATGGATCCAGGAGTAACCCTTGAGCACTGCCGGGTGTGACCCAAAAAGCACAAAATAATGCCCTGCTGTTGTGTTATCACTCTGGCCCCATCAGGCATGGTTTCAGAGCTCAGGAGTAACCCCTAAGTGCTGCCAGTGTGGCCCCACACCACCCAAAAAAGAACAAAAGAGAGATAAAGAGAGAGAACGAGAGCCAGCATGCTTTGCACATGGCCTACCCAGGTTTGATGCCAGGCATCCCATAAGTTTCCCTGAACCCACCAGGAGTAATTCCTGAGTGCAGAGTCATGAGTCACCCCTATGCATGAAGAATATGGCCCAAAAAACAAAAAGAGAACACAGAGACAGAGAGAGAAACTCTTTGGGAATTGTTTTTTGTTTTATTTTGTTTTGTTTATTTGGTCATGCTCAGTGGCACTTAGGGGTTACTCTTGGTTCTGCACTCAGAAATTACTCCTGGCAGGCTTGGGGAGGGACATATAGGATGCTGGGGATCAAAACTGGGTCAGCCATGTGCAAGGCAAAATCCCTACTGCTGTGCTATTGGTCTAGCCCCATTGCAGCAATTCTTGTGCCATAGACAAGAAGAATCAGAGGCCCAGGTCAGATTTTGTGGCTCTTGCGGGGAGGGTAGGAAGGGTTGAGCCATATCCAGCAGTGCTCTACGGTTATTCCAGGTTCTGTGCACAGGGATTATGTCTACATATGTTCTCTGGCCCCAGACTTGGTGACTTACCCACTTCCTCCAGGGAAGCTGGCTGTTTCCATGGCAGTGGACACACCTGGACCATGCCTGCCCACTAGTTTGACAGGCATGGTGCTGACAGCTCAGATGTGGGAACAGGCTTGTCAGAAACAATCTGCCTCTCTGAGATGGAAGTTTTGGGGGGATGGTGTCAGAACCGGCAGTGTTCAATGGTTAGTCTTTGCTCAGGACTTACTCCCGGCTGGCTTGGGGAACCATGTGATGGTGATGGAGATAGAACCCTAGTCAGCATGTGTGTGTGTGTGTGTGTGTGTGTGTGTGTGTGTGTGTGTGCCGTTCTTGCTGTACTATCATTCTGCCCCCACAAAATGGAATTCTTTATTGGGGGGACCGCACCCAGCAGTGCTCAGGGGTTCTGCTACCTGCATTCAGAAATCGCTCCTGACAGGCTCAGGGGACCATACAGGAAGCCGGGAATTGAACCCTGGTCCATCCCAGGTTGGCTGCATGCAAGGCAAACTCCCTACCACCACTGTGCTCTCTCTACAGCCCCATACAAATTGGAATTTATTTTGGTTCTTGGGTTACACCGGCAGCACTCAGGGGTCTCTCCTGGCTCAATGCTCAGAAATTGCTCCTGGCACATTTGACGGGAACATATGGGGTGCTAGGATTTGAACCACCATCTTTTTGCATGCAAGGCAAATGCCCTACCTCCATGCTATCTCTCCAGCCCACAAATTGGAATTCTTGAGGGATGATGGGGAGACTGTCTAGAAATTTTCCAGAAGAGACCAGAGAGAAGCCAACAGGTCAGGGGCTGGAACCTAGGCTTGAAATCGGCATCCCATAAGGTCCTCTGAGCCCCTCTGTGTCGTCCCTAAATACAAAGCCAAGAATAAGTCCTGAGCTTCACTGTGGTCCCAAACCAAAACAGAATTAAAAAATAATAATGAAGGGAGCCGTCTGTTGTGGGAGAAAGCTCAGTGAGCACAGAGCTGGGCACAACAGTCAATGTATAAACCCCACAGCTGAACCACACTGCAGCTGTGAGAGCTGAGGGTCGCCTGGGAGCTCAGAGTGGAGGAAAGGAAGTGTGAGATGCCACCTAAGAGCAGAGGACCTCACCCCTAGGAAAGGGGAGAGGGGAGTGGAGCAGGTTTGTGCAAGGTGTTTGCTTCACTCTGAGCCTGTCAGCTTCCAGTTAAGTCCACACTTCCCATGAAGGAGGTCAGGGGTCACCCAGGAAAGGAAAGAAAATTGGTGGCATCCTATGGGTTTTGGGAATGGAGCTGAAGGAAGCTGGCTTGCTGCTGTCTGGAGTGTCTCTGGACCAGGGGACACTGGGACGTAGAAATTAAGTCACTTTCTGGAGTCGTAACTAGGGCAGAGAGGCGCCACACCAGGCCCAACTTCCTTTGTTTGGGGTGAAACCAAAAGGTAAATTGTGAACCAATACAAGACAACAGGGAGTGTTCCAGGAATGGTTCGTGCCTACACACAAACCACGAGGCCACAGAACTTTCTCAATGGCAGTTAAGTTGGCTAAGTGCAAGGCAAACGAAAAAAACAAACAAAACACCCCAAATTTATAAAATAATAGGTTTTGTAGACTAGTTTTCCATTTATTATTTGTCTCTTTCCCTTGGTTATTTAGTTTTTGGGTCACACTCAGTGACACTGAGTGGTTACTCCCGACTACACTCAGAAATCGCTCCTGGCTTGGGGAACCACATGGGATGCTGGGAATCGAACAGGGGTCTGTCAGGGGTTGGCGTGTGCAAGGCAAATGCCCTACCGCTGTGCTATTGCTCTAGCCCCAAAACTCATGGCTTCTTATCTGCTTCTCATCTAACCTCTTAACAAATCATATCTGTTCTATTGTGTGTGTGTGTGTTTGTGTGTGTATGTTACAAACTGGAGGTACAAGGCTTAGGAATCACTCCTGACAGGGCTCAGGGGACTATTTGGGGTGTGGGATAGAAACTGGTCAGCCATGTTTAAGGCAAACACCCTGCTCACTCTATCCCTCAGGCCCCTCATTCTCCTTTTTTTTTTTTTTTGTTTTTCATTGGGGGGGTCACACCCAGGAGCGCTCAGTGGTGACTTCTGGCTCAATACTCAGAATTCACCCCTGGCAGGCTCGGGGGACCATATGGGACACCGGGATTCGAACCAACCACCTTAGGTCCTGGATAGGCTGCTTGCAAGGCAAACACCACTGTGCTATCTCTTGAGCTATTTTTTTTGTTTTCGTTTTTTTGTTTTTGGGTCATACCTGGCAGTGCTCAGGGATTACTCTGTAAAGGAAGCTTGAAACAGCCGTCAGGCAAGGACAGGAAAGTGGGCTAGACGTGGCCCTCAAAAACACTGGGGTCGTACAGGCATCCATGACAATTCTGGGAGTTTCCTGACTGTCCTGTTCACCCACCCCCCTTCACAATTGTGGGAAAATGCCAGATGTCATGTACTTCCTAAAGCAAATCAATCTACTGTACCTTTCTATTGTTTAAAATACTATATATAGCTTGTAAGCTCATGGTTCAGGGCTGGCAGTTTCTAGCTTATGCTGGATTCTAGCACAGCCCCTGCATGCTTGTAAGAAAATAAACCCTTTGCTATTGCATGAGAGATTGTGGTCTTGGTGTCTTTGAACGGCGCATCATTCTCCTGGACTTAACAACTCCTGGCTCTATGCTCAGAAATAGCCCCTGGCTGGCAGGCACTGGGGACCCTATGGGATGCTGAGATTCTAACCACCTTCCTTCTGCATGAAAGGCAAACGCCTAACCTCCATGCTATCTCTCTGGCCCCCTTTATTTCTAGTTTTATTCTGGTTTTTGAACCACACCCTGCAATGCTTGGGGTACCATATAGAATGTCAGGGTTCGAATTGGAGATTGAATCTGATTCAACCCATGTAACCCGCTACACTACCTCATGGATCATAGACACACAGCTTTCTAATGGCATTTGGGATGTCCCAGAGCAAGCTTCCTTCTGAGCTGAGTCCAGTGGGGTTGAGGAGATCAGGCACCCTAACTGGCCTTTGATGGCAGCCCATTAGAGTCGCCTAATAGGTTCACTTCCACATTTTTTTTTTGGTTTTTGGTTCACACCCTACTTCGCTCAGGGGTTACTCCTGGCTCTACACTCAGAAATCGCTCCCGGCACGCTCAGGTGACCATATGTTATGCCGGGTTTCGAACCTCCGACATTCTCAATGCAAGGCAAACGCCTTACCTCCATGCGATCTCTCTGGCCCCCACTTCCACATTTCTGAAACAAAAATGAGAATCCCTTGGTTTCAGGAAAGACACCACATCTAGTTTAGTAAGAATGTGTGGGACACAGATGGTATGGAATTTGCCTTGCATATGGCTGATCTGGTTTCAATTCCTGGCACCCTATATTGTCACCAGAGCATGGCCAGGAGTAACCCTGAGTATCACAGGATGTAGCCCCAAAACAAAACCGCCATCACCAAAAAATAAGAAAGAAATGTGCAGAATCGGGGCCGGGCGGTGGCGCAAGAGGTAAGGTGCCTGCCTTGCCTGTGCTAGCCTAGGATGGACCGCGGTTCGATCCCCCGGCGTCCCATATGGTCCCCCAAGCCAGGAGCGACTTCTGAGCCCATAGCCAGGAGTAACCCCTGAGCGTTACCGGGTGTGGCCCAAAAACCAAAAAAAAAAAAAAAAAAAAAAAAAAAAAAAAAAAAAAAAAAAAGAAATGTGCAGAATCCCTAGGTTTGTTCATGCACTGCAAATGCCCCCCCCCAGTATTTCATGGGTGACAGTAGCAGCTCTGGCACTGCTGAGTATGGGTCCCCTCCCCCATCAAAAGTCAAACAAAGGGGGCCTGAGAGATCGCATGGAGGTAAGGCACTTGCCTTGCATGCAGAAGGCCCGTGGTTCAAATCCTGGCATTTCATATAGTTCCTCGAGCCTGCCAGGAGCTATTTCTGAGCTCAGAGCCAGGAGTAACCCCTGAGCACCGCCAGGTGGGGCCCAAAAACAAAAACAAATTTTATTATGAGGGAATGAAGAAATAATACAGCCAGTACAGCACTTGACTTCTATGTGGCTGGCCCAGATTCATCTCCAGCATCTCACATGAGCACAGTCAGTGTTTTCTTAAAAACAGTGTCAGGGGGAACCTCTGAGTATTGCCGGTTGTGGCCCCAGAACAAAAGAAAAGAATTTCTGTAGACACACACCTAAAGGACAAGACAAAGAAGAAGTTGGTTAACACACGGTCCCATGAGCACCGCCAGGGGTCACTCCTGAGTACAGAGCCACGAACAGCTAGAATACTGCTGGTTGACACCTAAGAAAGAAACAAACAAAATAGATTAACTGACATTGAAGTGTAGAATTTATTCAAAGATAATGCAAACACAAGCTAGCTTCAGGTTAGGGAAGAAAAATGGCAAAGCATATCTGGATAAAATATTTTTATTCAAATTATATAAAGAATTTTCACAAGCTGTGCTATCTCTCCGAGCCCGAAAAAAAAATTTTTAATGAGTAAATAGGGGCCAGAGATATAGCACAGCAGTAAGGCGTTCGCCTTAGATGCAGAAGGATGGTGGTTCAAAGCCCGGCATCCTATATGGTCCCCCGATCTTGTCAGGAGCGTTTCTGAGCATAGAGCCAGGTGTGATCCAAAATCAAAAAAAGAAAAAGAGTAAAGGGGGCCGGAGAGATAGCATAGAGGTAAGGTGTTTGCCTTTCATGCAGGAGGTCATTGGTTCGAATCCCGGCGCCCCATATGGTCCCCCGTGCCTGCCAGGAGCAATTTCTGAGCCTGGAGCCAGGAATAACCCCTGAGCACTGCCGGGTGTGACCCAAAAACCAAAAAAAAAGAGTAAAGTGGGTTCAGAGTGATAGCACAGTGGTAGGGCCTTGTCTTTCACGTGGCTAACCCTGGACGAACCCAGGTTTGATTCCCTGCATTCCATGTGGTCCCCCGAGCCTGCCAGGAGTGATTTCTGAGCGCAGAGCCAGGATATAAATAAACCAATAAACAAATGAGGTATAGCACAACAGTTCGGCATTTGCCTTCACATGGCCAACGTAGGACAGGCCCGGGTTCAATCCCTGGCATCCCACATGGTCCCCAAGTAAATCAGCTATCCTGGCCTCCTGACTATTGGAATTCATAGAGAATGTTAGCCATTTGTTTGATGCTACCTTTAACCTGAGCCCTATTTTTTGGGAAGAGACTCATCTAACTCCTGTTAGTGTCCCAAGGCCCTGTTGCCCAATACCCTCCTTCCCATGGGTCTCCACAATAGTCTTAATGGCTATATTTCTGCCAATAAATACTTAGAGCTTTTCCTTTTGTTTTCTCTTCAGGCATCTGGTGTGGAAGGTTCAGATATTCCTAATGATGGAAAACTCATCGGATTTGCTCAACACAGTATCATCTAAAACACAACCCTGAAAGTGGTGGCCCAAGGAGACTCCGCACACGTGTCTCTCTCTTGCTTCTGTTGGCTTAGACCCACAACTGCCAAAGAACCCAGCAACACGCCTCCCAGCAAAGAGCTTTAGGGGGTCTTTCTTTATGTTCTTCTTCCTGCCATCAACCCCTGTTTTTTCCCTGCAAGGAACGGCAAGTTGGACCCTCAGTGGCCAGCTTCCTTTAATGAGTTCCGTTAGTAAATCATGTATCCCCTGTCTTCCTCTGTTGGTACTGGCCCTGTGCATCTGGGGGTCTCTCGACCGCTAAAAGAGCAATTAGAATCTGGGACCCAGAGAGTTAAATTCAGTGCAATTTTTTTCATGTGGGAGGTGATTTATTTAATTTTATTTTATTTTCATGGGATGTTTTTTTTTGTTTGTTTGTTTTGCCTCATGTGAATTCTAGCAACATTGTTTGGAAAAAGCACAGCCCCATATGGGGCAACCCAAACTCTATTCTTGTTTTATTCATGATATTTCTAAGCTTTTTGTTGAAACTGCTCTCAGGCACCCCTCGTCATTGCTCCCTCTAGAAAGAGGTGCTCGCCTTAACTTCAGCTGGTGCAAAATATCGGACTATAGTCATACTTCAGCCACTGGATCCTTTACAGGTGCACATTGGAGGAGCCCCCTCTCCCTGTTCTGAGCGTCTCCCTCTAGCGGACTTATTTGAGCACTGCACCCCAGCCAGCTGCTCTTGGAGGAGTCCTCACACTGTTCTGAGTGTCTCCCTCTCGCGGCCCTATGAGGCACTGCACCCCCGCTACCTGATGATGGGTTTGGGACTCAGTCTTGGGAATCACGTGACGCCCGCGGGGACTTTCGGGTTTTGTGTGTCCCATGATTGTTTGCTGGTCACGTGAGAAGCCTGTGGCTTCTGGGTTCTGCGGTCACGTGACAGGTTGGCGTGTCACGTGACAGATTTGCACGTCAATGTGGCTGCCCGCTGACTTCCGTGTTTGCGGGTCCTATGACTCCCCAGGTACTTCCGGATTGGGGCCAACCTATAGTTTGGCGAGTCATGTGACGAGGTTGCGGGTCACGTGACTGGTTAACATGTCACGTGACCAAACCAGGGACTTCCTGGTTTGCGAGTCACGTGACGGGTTTGTGACTCATTTGGCTGCCCAGGGATTCCGGGTTTGGAGTCACATGAAGGTTTTAAGCGTCACGTGACCATCCAGAGATGTCCGGGATTGGGGGTGTCACATTGGTCAGTCATATGACAGATTTGCCCATCAGGTGGCTACCCAATGACTTCTGGGTTTGTGGGTTAACATGTCACGTGATTGGATTACTGGTCATGTCACAGCCCTGGAGTCTTCAGGGTTTCCGGGACAACTGATGGGTTGTCTGGTGACCTGAGAGTTTGTCTCATCACTTGATTACCCCAGGGACTTCCGGGTTTGGGTTCACATGGTGGGTTGGTCAGTCACATGTCGGGTTTGCAACACGTCACGTGACCACAATGGGGGTTTTCATGACCGCCCAGGAGACTTCCGGGTTTTAAGGTCACGTGATGGATTGGCCAGTCATGTGGCAGGTTTCTACATCACGTGACCCCAGGGACTTCTGGTTTTGCAGGTAACATGACAGAATTGCGGGTCACGTAAGAGCCCTGGAGATTTTCGGGTTTGGTGATCAGTGGTGTGTTGGCACATGACGAGACCATTGGGTAAATACTGGATTGCGGGTCACATAACAGGTTTGCAGGTCAAGTGACTGCCCAGAGGATTTACTGTTTGTAGGTCACATGACGGGTTGGCTAGCATGTCACATGACTGCCGGGGGAACTTCCGTGTTTGGGGTTCACATGACAGGTTGGCCAGTCATGTGACAGGCTTGCGCATCACATGACCGCCCAGGGGCCTTTCAGGTTTGCGGGTCACATGACAGGTTGTTGGGTCACGTGACAGCCTAGTGTGCATTTGACCACATACGAACTTCTGGGTTTGCATGTCACGTGTGACGGGTTTACGTATACATGGTGCCTAGGACTTCCGGGTTTGTGGTTCACATGACAGGTTGGCCAGTCATGTGACCAATGGGGCATTATGGGTTTGCAAGGCAAATGCCCTACCCCTGTGGTATTGCTCAAGCCCCAAAACTCATGACTTCTTAGCTACTTCTCATCTAAACTCTTAGCGAATCTTATCTGTTCTACTTGTGTGTGTGTGTGTGTGTGTGTGTGTGTGTGTGTGTGTGTGTGTGTGTGTGTGTGTGTGTGTGTGGTACGAACTGGAGATACAAGGCTTAAGGATCAGTCCTGACAGGGCTCAGGGGACTACTGCAGTGTGGGATTGAAACTAGTCAGCCATGCAGCCATGTTTAAGGAAAACACCCTGCTCACTGCTATCTCTCTGGCCCCTCATTCTCCTTATTTTTTGTTTTTTGTTTTTGGGTCACACCCAGCAGCACTCAGGGGTTACTACTGGCTCTATGCTCAGAAATCACCCTTGGCAGGCTCAGGGGACAATATGGGATGCCGGGACTCAAACCACCATCCTTCTGTGTCTAAGGCAAATGCCTTACCGCTGTGCTATCTCTCCGCCCCCCCCCCATTCTCCTTTTGTCTTCTTTCCCCCCTTTTTGGGTTTGGGACCATACACAGTATAATGAGTGCAGGATTTTTATTCCTACAGCAGTGGCTGGATGGTGCTCCTGACAGTGGCTTGAGAACCATGAGGGACCAAGCATCAGATCCATAAAAAGCAAGTGCTCCGATCCTTTGAGACATAGTCCCAACTCTATTTATTAATTTGTCTGTTTGTTTGGTTTGAGGTTGTGGCAATACCTGGAAGTGATCAGGACTTATTCCTGGCTTTGAGCTCAGAGATCTTTCCTGGTGGGACGTGGGGATCATATTCAGTGCTGGGGATCAAACTGGTGTTCGTCACATGACTACTCTATGTTCAGTCCCCCATGGTGGATTTTATTTCTATTTTTATTTTGGTTTTTGAACCACACCCTGCAATGCTTGGGGTACCATATAGAATGTCAGGCTTCGAATTGGGGATTGAATCTGAATCAACCCCATGCAAGGCAAACACCTTACCCGCTACACTACCTCATGGACCACACACACAGAGCTTTCCAATGGCATTTGGGATGTCCCAGAGCAAGCTTCCTTCTGAGCTGAGTCCAGTGTGGCTGAGGCGATCAGGCACCCTAACTGGCCTTTTATGGCAGCCCATGAGAGTCGCCTGACAAGTTCACTTGCACATTTCTTTTTTGGGGGGGTCACACTACAGTGCTCAGGGGTTACTCCTGGCTCTATGCTCAGAAATCGCTCCTGGCACACTCAGGGGACCATATGTGATACCGAGATTCGAATCTCTGACCCTCTTCATGCAAAGCAAACGCCTTACCTCCATGCGATCTCTCTGGCCCCCACTTCCACATTTCTGAAACGGAAAAGAGAATCCCTCAGTTTCAGGGGAGACACCACATCTAGTTTAGTAAGAATGTGTGGGACGCAGAGGGTATGGAATTCTCCTTGCATATGGCTGATCTGGTTTCAATTCCTGGCACCCTATATTGTCACCTGAGCATGGCCAAAAATAACCTTGAGTATCACAAGATGTAGCCCCGAAACAAAACCAGCACCACCAAAAAATAATAATAATAATAATAACAACATAAATGTGCTGAAGCCCTAGGTTTGTTAATGCACTGCAAATGCCCCCAGATATTCCGTAGGAACCAGTAGCAGCTCTGGCACTGTTGAGTATGGGTCCCCTCCCTCATCATAAGTCAAAGAAAGGGGGCCTGAGACATCGCATGGAGGTAAGGCATTTGCCTTGCATGCAGGCCAGTGGTTCGAATCCCGGCATTCCATGTGGTTCCCCGAGCCTGTCAGGAGCGATTTCTGAGCACAGAGCCAGGAGTAACCCCTGACCAACGCCAGGTGTGACCCAAAAACCAAAAAAAATTTTTATTATGAGGGGCTGATGAGATAGTACAGCCAGGACATCACTTGACTTCTATGTGGCTGGCCCAGATTCATCTCCAGCATCTCACATGAGCACAGCCAGAGTATTCCTAAAAACAGAGTCAGGAGTAACCCCTGAGTATTGCTGGGTGTGGCCCCAAAACAAAAGAAAACAATTTCTGTAGACGCACACGGAAAAGACAAGCCAAAGTATAATTTGGTTAACACACGGTTCCCTGAGCACCGCCAGGGGTCACTCCTGAGTACAGAGCCACGAACAGCTAGAATACTGCTGATTGACACCTAAGAAGGAAACAAACAAAATAGATAAACTGACATTGAAGTGTAGAATTTATTCAAAGATAATGCAAACACAAGCTAGCTTCAGGTTAGGGAAGAAAAATGGCAAAGCATATCTGGATAAAATATTTATATTCAAACTATATAAAGAATTCCCGGGGCCGGGCGGTGGCGCTGGAGGTAAGGTGCCTGCCTTGCCTGCGCTAGCCTAAGACGGACCGCGGTTCGATCCCCCGGCGTCCCATATGGTCCCCCAAGAAGCCAGGAGCAACTTCTGAGCGTATAGCCAGGAGTAACCGCTGAGCGTCACAGGGTGTGGCCCAAAAACCAAAAAAAAAAAAAAAAAAAAAAAAAAAAAAAGAATTCCCACAAGCTAATAAATACTCTTCAATGATATGGGGGATTAAGCACACCTGGCAATGCTTAGGGGTCACAGTGGACCATACTGGGTGCCAGAAATTAAGCTGGAGTGGCCACTAGCAAGGCAACCCTATTCTATGTCCTTTAAAAAATCTTGTTGTGGAGCCGGAGAGGTAGCATGGATGTAAGGTATTTGCCTTTCATGCAGAAGGTTATTGGTTTGAACCCCAGCATCCGATATGGTCCCCCGAGTCTGCCATGAGCGATTTATGAGCATAGAGACAGGAGTAACCCTGAGCACTGCTAGGTGTGACCCAAAAACCAAAAAATAGGGCCCGGAGAGATAGCACAGCGGTGTTTGCCTTGCAAGCAGCTGATCCAGGACCAAAGGTGGTTGGTTCGAATCCCGGTGTCCCATATGGTCCCCCGTGCCTGCCAGGAGCTATTTCTGAGCAGACAGCCAGGAGTAACCCCTGAGCACTGCCGGGTGTGGCCCAAAAACCAAAACAAACAAACAACAACAACAAAAAAAACAAAAAAAAAACCCCAAAACAAAAAATATTTGTTGGGGGGCTGAAGTGATAAAACAGCAGTAGTGTGCTTGTTTTGCAGGGGCTGAACCAGGACGTATCTGGGTTCGATTTCCGGCATATCATATGGTCCTCAGCTTTCCAGGAGCAATTTTTTCTGTTTCTTGGGACACATGTGATGATGCTCAGGTGTTACTCTTGCTATGCACTCAGAAATTATTCTTGGCAGGTTCGGGGGACTTTATGGTATGCTGGGGATCGAACCCCAGTCCTTTCCTGGTAGGTTGAGTGCAAGGAAAATGCCCTACCACTGTGCTATTGCTCTGGTCCCGCAGGAGTGATTTCTAAGCCCAGTCAGGAGTAACCCTTGAGTGCTACTGGGTATAGCCCCACAAAATATATTATTGGGGCTCAGGATCATTGACTAGCATGGTGGTCTAACCCCGAACACACATACAGAATTACATGGGATCATAGAGACAGCAGAGTAGGTAAAGCACTTGCATGTTTCTTCCCCTTGTAGCACCATTTTTGGTGCCCTGAGCAAGGCATGGTCCCGGACTACTGTTAGGTGAGGCCCTCAAGCCAAACCAAACAAAAACAATGCGAAGAGCTGGAAAGAGGTTTCAATGGACTGGGGGGGGGGCATGTTCTGTATGGAGAAAGCCCAGGCTGGATCCCCAGAGCAGCCTGACACTTGAGCACTCAGCAAGTTACTTCTGAGCACTGAATTTTGAATTATACCACAGTCAGCACTGCTAGGCATGGTATGTTTCAAAGAAACAAAAGTCAGGGAGCCAGAGCAGTAGGGTATTTGCCTTGCATGAGGCATACCCAGGACGGTATTTCATAAGGTCCCCTGAGTCTGCCAGGAGCAATTTCTGAGTATTCAGCAAAGAGTAACCGAGTACCGCTAGCTGTGACCCAAAAACAACAACAATAACAACAACAACAACAACAACAACAAGAAAACCCCCATATATACAATGTCAGAAAACTAAGGCGGTGGAAATCAGCTTTAATAACAGTATTCAGGGGCCGGAGAGATAGCATGGAGGTAAGGCGTTTGCCTTGCAATCAGAAGATCGGTGGTTCAAATCCCGGCAACCCATATGGTCCCCTGAGCCTGCCAGAAGTGATTTCTGAGCATAGAGCCAGGAGTAACCCCTGAGCATTGCAGTGTGATCAAAACCAAAAAACAAACAAACAAAACCAAAACCATAGTATTCAATAGAACTCAATGATAGAGCTCAATGATCCAAGATACAGTTTGCATACAGGAGGGCTTAGTTCCATGCCTGTCACTACATGGATCCCTGAACACAGAGTCGGGAGCAACTTCCACATAGTCCAAAAGAGAAATCTAAAATCTATAGCCATCAGATCATAAGACCTTTTTGGTTTTTTATTTGGTTTTAGTGTCACACCTGGCGGCACTTGGGTTACTCCTGGCTCTGTGCTCAGAGATTCCTCCTGGCAGGCACAGGGGACCATATGGGATGCCAGGATTCAACCGTGGTCCCATTCTGGATTGGCTGTGTGCAAAGCAAATGCCCTGTCACTGTGCTATCTCTCCGGTCCCATTTATTTATTTTTTTGAGGCTTTTGGTCCACACCCGGTGGTGCTCAGGGGTCACTGCTGGCTCTGTGCTCAGAAATTGCTCCTGGCAGGCTTGGAAACCATATGAAATGCCAGAGATTGAACCCAGGTCCGTCTTGGGTTGACTGTATACAAGGCAAACACCCTACCGATGTGCTCTCTCCAGCCCCGAGTTTGTTCCTTTATTGAAAGTTTTGTAGTCCGGGGGCCGGAGGTAATGTGATTACCTTGCATGCAGAAGGATGGTGGTTAAAACCCGACATCCTATACGTTCCCCTGAGCCTGCCTGGAGCATTTTGAGCACATAGTCCGGAGGACCCCTGAGCGCTGCCGGGTGTGGCCACAAACAAAAACGTTTTCCAGTCCCATCTGGCAGTACTCAAGACTAATCTGAGCGAACACAGTGCTTGGAACTCTACCGTTGTTGCTTGGGGCTCATCAGGAGCAGGGTCTCCCCAAAAGCAAAAAGTGAGCCTTTGAGTAAACTCCCAGCTCAGGGCTGTTCTTGGTTTTGGGCAACACGAGTGCTGCTCAGGGGTTACTCCTGGCTCTGCACTCACTGCACTCAGGGATCACTCCTGGTGGTGCTCAGGACCATAGGAGGTGCCGGTAAGGACTGAATTCAAGTCGGCCATGTGCAAGGCAAAGCTACCCATTGTACTGTTGCTGGGACCCCAGGGTTTTTGTTTTTGTTGTTTTTAATAAAAGTTACGAAGAAAAGCATGTGGGTCATTTATAGGATTTGGAAAAGTTTCGACGACTGAGTGCTCACTTGTGGAGACCAAGCTGGAATGAAGTGGGGTCCTCTCTTGCTAAGGAAGGTGTTTATGAGTTAGGATGGCAATGAAAAATGTAATATTAATTTATAGCCAGGAGAGAGGAACAGTCCTTGGTCTTTCATCTCAACAGTAGCTCTCATTTCATGTCTAGTCAGCGGCTTTATGAACATGTTAGCCTAATTTGTTATCAACACATCCTATTAAACATTTTTGGTAGCAGTAGTCTCTGCAATTGGAGCTAGTTATTTTAAAAGATTCCCTTTCTCCCTACCAATAGTAAATTCGGAACGTGCTCTTTTAACCATTTACACTGCTAATCTGTTTTCCTGGCAACTCCAGAAAGGGAAGTGGCTATCAGCAGAGAAACCCAAACCATCCCACCCCCCTCCTCTGTTTTCTCTTTTCTTTTTGGTTTATTATGAGCAATTGTCTTCAGAAAGCTGTCAAGTGTGATTCCTCTTTCTGCTCTTCCATAAAGTTCCTGCTGCCATCCTCTGTCCGGATATTTGAGTCTCAGCATCTGAAGATGGGCCAAATTGGCTGCTTCCCCCTACCCCACAGTCACTTTTTCCCTGAAGCCTTTTTCGAGGCTGGTAGGTGGGGCCAATCAGGATCTGGCCTGTTCCTTTTCTGACCTTCTGGGGCCTCCACCGTCAGAGCCATTTCTTTCCATATCTGTTTTCCTCCTTTTCCCTTAAAAGAAAGAAAGTTAAAAACAATGCTAATAAATAAAAAGCAAAGCAAAGCAACCCCCTCCATCATATACCCACTGTGTAGGGAATAAAGCCAGTATGAGGTTTTGATTTTTGCATGATTCAGGAATGAGGGTGTATATACTGACATACAGCTCTCAAATTATGAAAGAAACATATTGGCAATCATGGCAGCATGAGAAAATCCTCTTTCTTTTTTAGTTTGGTTTTAGGGCAACACTCGGTGGCACTCAGGGGTTACTCCTGGCTCTGTGCTCGGAAATAGCTCCTGGCAGGCACGGGGGATCATATGGGACACCAGGATTCGAACCAACCACCTTTGGTCCTGGATCGGCTGCTTGCAAGGCAAACGCCGCTGTGCTATCTCTCCAGGCCCCGAGAACAATTTTTAATAGAAGAAAAGCCCCTTGGGTCTGGCGAGTCGTGACTAGCTTGTGCTGCACGCTCCAGCTGGGTTTAACTCGAGGCAGTTTGGATCCCAGAGCCATCCATCCCTGCACTGGGAAGCACCCCCTAAGCACTGCTAGGTGTGATAAATCAAAAAGATCAGGGGCCTGAGAGATAGCAGAGCGGGAGGCCATTTGCCTCACAAGTAGCTGGCCAGGACCAAAGGTGGTTCAAATCTCGACAACCCTTAGGGTCCCCCATGCCATGAAGGTAGGGCGTTTGCCTTGCAAGCAGATCATCCAGAATGGACTGTAGTTCGAATCGGTATCCCATACGGTCCCCCAGCCTACTCCTGCCTATTGGATAATGTCCAGAAAAATTCTTTTCATGTTCATTTTCCTCCAATTGCCCTTATTTCTCCTACAAATCACCCTCCTAAGCCACAGAAAATACCCCATTCTGATTCTTCTCTACTTTCTTCCCTCACATCCTAGTCATTTTCTTTTTACTAACTCTCTAGGCCGTGCTAGCAATGACGGAGAATAAAACTGGGTTTTCTCCACACACACTTAAGTTTTTAAGTTTTGGCTTCCACAGGGCAGATGAAAATTTTATAAAAATTTGTTTTTTGTAAGTTTGTGTATGAATTGCATGCTCCCAAATGGCAGGTGAACATATGGAAAGTTTGAAAATTTCATCTAATGCTAATGATTCCTCCACTCAGAATTATATTACTATTGTTCTTGTAATTTCCATCTAGAGATGCGCAGAGAGCAACCAGGGTCTAACCCTGCATCCGAGGCCGACTCGCGGATTCCAGCCGAGGCCTCCTCCTGGTCCTCCTCCTCGTGGTCTTCAACGGAGGCTGCCTCCTCCTCCTCCTGGACTCCAACCGAGGCCGCCTCCTCGGAGACATCACTAGATGTCTCCGGATCTCCTGACCTCTGAAATGCCGCCTGAAATACTGTCCCTATAAAAATTGGGTTAAAAGAAAGGGTCCTTCTGAGCCACAGTGCCTCTCTCCTTTTGTCTCCCTAAAACAATTTCCACGACCAGCTCATTCCTGTCTCCCAAAAAAAATTTACACGACCTACCTCTCTCCCTACAATATATTTTTAGAAAAAAATACTCGGGGTCGTCCTGAGCCACTTTGCATTCCCCCCTTTCCTTGCACTTGATAGGCACATTTATTACTTGGGTTGTTAATTTGGATCTCTTTTTTTAGTGTTGATTGTGTCATTTCGATATTTAAATTCATGACTCCTTTAAATCACTGATGTACTCAGATCCCCTTGAACTCTGACTCCCATGGTTCCATCTATCACTACTTCCTCTCAATTTCTTTCCTTCTCTGTCCTTGTCCCTTTTTACTGTGGGGTTAAGAATGATCTAGACATCTCCCCTTTTCTTTTTTTTTTTTTTTGTGGTTTTTGGGTCACACCCGGCAGTGCTCAGGGGTTACTCCTGGCTCCATGCTCAGAAATTGCTCCTGGCAGGCACGGGGGACATATGGGACGCTGGGATTCGAACCGATGACCTCTTGCATGAAAGGCAAACGCTTTACCTCATTCTATCTCTCCAGCCCCACATCTCCCCTTTTCAAAAGATGGGATTCCCTGTTCCAGTTTTTCTATGTAAGACATATAAATTAGGTCCTCCTATAGTTTGTCTTCTTTCTTCTGGCTGTTTCAAAAATAAATAAATAAATAGAGCCGTTATTGAATGATGATTATACATAAGGCAAAAAGTACAAATTTCCAGGTGGATTTTACTTGTCTCCTTGAAGACAAGTCATTCTTCAATGAAAGGCAAGTGACATTCCTTTGAGCACACACTGTAAATATGGTAACAGGAATATTATCATGGTTTTAGTCTCTTTCTTAAGAGTAACTCTAAAAACAATCTGATGATTTACCTAACTAGGCAAGTCAATAAAACATTATAAATTATGTATTTTAAGATACTGCCATAAAAATCTTGAGTTTTCTTGTTTTGGACAAAAAGTGCCAAGTACTAGAGGATCTTGATATTTTTATTCAAGCATTTAGGCAGAATGTGTCTGATTTTATTTTATGGAATAAGCTGATTGAGGGGATAAAGGATAGAAATGATTGTTGGGGGCCCGGAGTGATAGCACAGTGGCGTTTGCCTTGCAAGCAGCCGATCCAGGACCAATGGTGGTTGGTTCGAATCCCGGTGTCCCATATGGTCCCCCGTGCCTGCCAGGAGTAACCCCTGAGCATAGCCGGGTGTGGCCCAAAAACAAAAAACAAAAAACAAAAAAAATGATTGTTGGGTCACACCTGGCAGCGCTCAGGGGTTCCTCCTGGCTCTGCACTCTGAAATCACTGAAGGGGGACATATGGGAAACCGGGATTCAAACCACAGTCCATTCTGGATCAGCTGCATGCAAGGCAAATAAATGTACTCAAGGGACTATCTAGGGTGCTGTGGATTGTACTTGGGATGGCAGTGTAAAAAGCAAGAATCTTGCTCAATGTGTAGTCTTTCTGGCCCTTAAAAATCTTCATTTTGGGAGCCAGAGAGGATAGTACATTGGGTTTTTCTTGCACAGGGACGACCCCGTTGTCTGCAGCCTATGGAATACCAGAGATTGAACCCTGGCAGACTAATCTTGAGGCAAGTGCCCTGCCCACCACACTATCCATTGCTCTGGCACCAGTCTCTATGTCTTATGCAAGGTAATACTGGCAGCCTTTTGAAGTGGGTTTGTCTAACATGTAGATTAGATAATATGGGTGAAAGTCATAGTGGAAGGGACCACACCGGATAGGAACAGTGCTCCTGCAGGCCCAGTGCAGCCAGTGAAATGGAGGTGGGAGTCGGCCTGGGATCACCCTACTCAGCTCCTTTGCCCCCCCACCCCCTGGTCAAAAAGGCAGTTGCCAGGCACTCATGGAGAAAAGATACAGACCTGGGGACAGTGGCTACTTTGGGGCTTGTGACAGCAGAGTTGGGCCCAGGCTCGATTAAGCCTCCTGAACTAGCCCCTGATCAGTTCCCCTGGATGTCAACTGCATTGGCACTGCCTCCCCCATGGCAGGATCCCAGGTGCAGAATAGAGGGGCCTACAAGTTTTCATTTTGGGGAATTACACATTGCATGGTTCTGTGCTCAGGGATCACTCTTGGCGGTGCTTGGAAGACTATCTAGGGTGGCAGATATCAATCCAGGCTAGAGGCATGCAAGGTGAGGGTCCTTCCAGCTTTCCTCTCCAGCCTGCAAGGAAAGGGGGCCTTGGATGCAGTGTTGGCCAGAGAAACAGAGGTTCCCTACTAGGGGGCCTCTAGATCTTGGACAACTGAGGCTTTGTCCTCTAGAGGTAGGTGGGAACTTCTAGAGCAGCACCTTTGGGTCTGTGAGCCACCTTTTATCCAGTTAGTTGAAATTCAGGCCTGGAATTTTTTTTTTATTATAATATAATTTTATTTTGATCATAGTGGGTTACATATTGGTGACAATAATATTTTAAGTACATATTCACATAAAATCAGGAGGGATTCCCATCCATCACTAAATTGTTCTCCCTACCCGTCCGTTTTTGTCTTCCCTCCCATTTCTTCTTCCCTCACCCCCAGGGTGGCTAGAATATGTGGTCCCCTCTGTATCTAACCTATTACTTAGTAGTCTTGCACCTATTTGGTCTTGAGGCCTCCCTTATTTCCCCCTCTAACTGGAGGCAAGACCAGCTATTTCACGTTACGTGGTTTTGCCTGAAAAAGAAAAAAGTAATAAATTGGGGGTAAGAGTCTAATACCCCGAAAATGGGCGGAATCCTTCTAGTGGATCTCATCATCGATTTGGAGGTGAAAAGAAAGAGAAGGTGAAACACTCCACCAGTACCAAAAGAAGTGTTAAATGTCCATTGAGGACTCCAGCTATATCGATAAGCACCACAAAAAAAACAAACAAAAAAAAACAAAACAAAACAACACAAACAAAAAAACAACAAAAACAAGCACACAAACAAAAAAAACACACCATGGTCTTGAAATAAGAAACATGGCATAGCACATAACGAAAGAAAAGAGAGGAAGAGAAAAAATAAGTATAACTGGGGACAACAATTTCAATAATCACACCCAAAGAGAGAAATCGACCAAAATAGATAGGTAAATGAAAATAATAATAAATGAAGTTAAAAAAAAAGTATGTATATATATATATATATATATATAAATAACCAAGGTTTTGTGCTTTTTGTATTTTTGTTTTTTCCCTCCTGCCCTGGCACAGTAAATATTGGGGTCATTTGAAAAGAAATTCACTTGGCCTAAAAAAAATATGGGGTTTCTCCGTCCTTGGAGTATACTGTCATGGGGATCAACTCTAGATTTTGCTCAGGATCATTTACTCTCCCGGTCAGGCCTGGAATTTTATGTACAACTGTGGCCTGATTTTCCTTTCTTCCTCCTTCCTTTTCTTACTTGCTTCCCTCCTCCTCCCTTTCTCATCCCTCCCTACTCCCACACCTGCTGATGGTCCCTGAGCCTGGAGTGATTCTGAGTGCAGAGCCAGGAATAACTCCTGAAACTCCTGAAAGCTGGCTGCCAGAGAACTTAGAAAGATGGTTGGCTGGACTCACTATTTTTGTTGCCCTGTTGCTCCTCCTGCCTTTCCTTTTCCTCTGGTCCTCTCTGACTGCCCCCTCCTCCCAGTTTGTCTTCACCTCCTCTCTCTCTCCCGCCAAGGGGTTGGCTGTAAGGCTTGTGGCTTCTGTACCTTGTCTTTTCCCTATTAAACTCGACCTCCGGAAAAACCTTTCCTTGTCAGAGTCGTACCTACCTGGCAGTGGGCTTTGGCACCAGAGCTCGGAACTGGATTGGCTGCATGCAAAGCAAGTGCAGTATGCATTGTCCTTTTGCTCCAGCCCTGAGTTTTGATCCCTAGTACTAATGGCCCCTTGGCACCTCCAAGAACAGCACCTTCCCACACCTGATGAGGAGCAGGAATAGTCCCAGTATAAAAGGGTGTGGGACCCAAACGAGGAAAAAAATATTGAGAGGTGTGTGTGTGGTGGGGGGAGCTGGTCCATACTTACTCCTGAAGGTGTCTGGGACCATATGGCATGCCTGGGATCATATCCAGGTCAGGCAAATGCCAGGCAAGTACCAAACCTGTTTATTGCTCTGGCCCAATATAATTATTTTTGGGGGCTAAACCAGCACTTTTCAGGGTTTCCTTCTGGCTCTGCACTCATGAATTACTCCTGGTGGTACACAGAAGTCCATACTGGAAACTGGGGATCAAACCTGTGTTGGCTGTGTGCAAGGCAAACACGCTATCCACTGTACTATAACTCTAGCTCCCAAAAATAATTTTAAAAGCCCCAACCTTTTTTTTGGTTTTTGGGTCACACCCATCAGCGCTCGGGGGTCACTCTTGGCAGGCTCCGGGGACCATATGGGATGCCAGGATTTGAACCACCGACCTTCTGCATGCAAGGCAAACGCCTTACCTCCATGCTATTTCTCTGGCCCTAAATAGTCCTTTTATAGCAGAACTTATATATGAGTACCAGTCTCTTAATTTCTTTGCATAAATCACAAATCAATGCCATTTAAACCTAGAATAATGAGGCAATTTGGAAGGAAAAATAAAACAAGTATCTAGAGCTTCAAATGATTTATTTGTGAAACTGGTACAGCACACATGTAAATTTTAGAAGAAAGCAGAATTTCAAAGCTAGCAATTAGCTCGCCGGTCCAGAATGCTGACTGGTCAGGGGTGCACTCACAGAAAGCCAAAATGGAATCTGGGCCAGGGTCAGCTGCGTCTCACTATGACCTAAAAAATTCACTTAAATCAAAACGATACAAACCCCACAATAAGGACAGAATAAGTCATTTCTTATCAGAAAGGGAGAAGTACGCAGCACTTAACATGATTTAACGCCAAAATAAGATGCTTCCGGTCAAATACAAAGGACAGCTAGTGGCGAACACAAGGATACAGGCTGTGAACTTGCACTGAAAGGGACTGGGAGGACTGAGTGACAGGAAGAGAAACTGTGTGTGTGAGAGAGAAAGAGAGAGTGTGGTGTCTATCAAATCAGGAGTAGTCATTGTCATCCCTACTTGGTTTCTCTTCTCTGGCACTTGCCCCATCACCGTCACCATTCTAAGGTCCTAAGAGGCCTTCATGTTGTGTTCGTGGGTGTGTGTCTAATCAGTCATCGTTTCTGTCATCACTACTTGGCTCTTTTTCTTCGGCACTCGCTTCATCTTCATCATCCTAAGGGTTAAAAGCAATCATTAAATTATTGGTATGGGGGCTACAGTCAGCTGTGTTTACAGTTTAACTCCTAGCCCAGTGCTCAGGACTCACTCCTGGTGACAACTGAAGTCCATCTGAGGTGCTGGAGATAAAACCTGAGTTGGGGGGCCGGAGAGATAGCACAGCAGTAATGCGTTTGCCTTAGATGCAGAAGGGCAGTGTTTTGAATCCCAGCATCCCATGTGGTACCCAAGCGTGCCAGGAGCGATTTCTGAGCGTAGAGCCAATAGGAACTCCTGAGCGCTGCCGACTGGGACCCAAAAACCAAAAAAATAAAAATAAAAATAAAAAAAACCTGAGTTAGCTTTGTGCAGTCAAATGCCTGCATGCATGTGCCACCTCTCTGGCCCAACATAAATTTTTCTTTAAAGACTCAAACGGGGGGGGGGGGGGCGGCAGAGAGATTGCACAGCGGCGTTTGCCTTGCAAACAGCCGATCCAGGACCAAAGGTGGTTGGTTCGAATCCCGGCGTCCCATATGGTCCCCTGTGCCTGCCAGGAGCAACTTCTGAGCCTGGAGCCAGAAATAACCCCCTGAGCACTGCCGGGTGTGACCCAAAATCACACACACACACACACCCCCACACACCCAAAAACCACACACACACACACAAAAAGAAATCTTTTACTACTAAGAAGTTTCTGCAACCTCCACATTCAGCTGAATGACCCCTCTTAGATTAAGAAGTTAGGCTTCAGAGGCCAGAGAGATAGCATGGAGGTAGGGCATTTGCTTTGCATGCATAAGGACGGTGGTTCGAGCCCCGGCATTCCATATGGTCCCCTGTGCCTGCCAGGGGTGATTTCTGAGTCTAGAGCCAGGAGTAACCCCTGAGCACTGTTGGGTGTGACCCAAAAACGAAAAATCAAAAAAAGGGGGGATATCTGAGTGATATGTGCATGGATGGGCCCACAGAGCACATGCGTCAAACCCTTTAAGTTGAAGAAGTAAGGTGTTAGTGTTACAAGACAGCTCACTGAGCTGAGTCCAGGCTTTGCATGAAAGTGCACTACTGATTACCAGTGCTACCAGGAGAATCACATAGGACAGAGGCAGGTATAATCCTACAGACATTAAAAAAAAAGGCTGGGCCGGACTGGCACCACAGCTGTAGGGTATTTGCTTTCACATGCCTGACCTAGGACCTACTGCGGTTTGATCCCCTGGCATCATATATGGTACCTCAAGACAGGAACAATTTCTTTTTTTCCTTTTTATTTGACTTTTGGGTCACACCCAATGGCGTTCAGGAGTTATTCCTGGCTCTGTGCTCAGAAATCACTACAGGCAGGCTCAGGGGACCATATGAGATGCTGGGTTTCGAACCACCATCTGTCCTGGGTCAGCTGCGTGCAAAGCTAAAACCCTGCTGCTGTGCTATCTCTCCAGCCCCCAGGAGCAATTTCTGAGCACATAGCCAGGAGTAACCCCTGAGTGTCACTGGGTGTGGCCCCCCCAAAACAAAACAAAAAACAAACAAAAAACAAAAACAAATACCACATACTCTGTGAGTAGAAAAGTTACAGGAAAAACTGAAGCACTATCTCATCAAGTACCAGAAACTGTATAGTCTTTCATGGTATCTTGATTTACTGAGATGCTGGTAATCTGGGATCAAAAAACAATACTTCTGTCATAAGGTGGAATTTGGTCACTGTTTTAAGCAAAAATTCAAAGTATTCAAAAGTACAAAAAAGGGAGCAAACCACTGCAAAAAACCATCGGAAAACAGTGCGGGGTGGTGGCAAAGACCTGGAGTCTAACCCGAGCTCTACAACTGAGATCTAGACAAGTGTGTCTATTCCGTTTTTTGCCTTTTTTCTCCCATTTTCCTCTGTGTGAGATGCAGAGACAAATGGTTCCCACTGAGCTGCCAGCACCTTCCTGGAGCCCGTCAGTGATACCTTTTCCATCTGGCTTCTATCACACGGTGTAGGGTCACATTCTGAAGTATCCTCCTTTGAAAGTGCGTCAGATGCTTTGGTGCCATCTGCTTTTCGTTTTCTTCCTACTATGTTTCAAAGGAGAAACATCGTAAATCATCTATAATCACGCTAAAAATAACTAACTTCAGGAGATGGCCTGCCAAAGACTAACTAGAGGTAGAAAAACTGTATAATTAAAAGAATTGGGGGGGGGGGTCTCTTCCCCACCAAGCAGTGCTAAGAGCACCATGTGGGATCAGGGATATAAACCCAGGCTGCCAGCATGCAAAGCACTCACTGCAGCACAAGTAACCCCTGAACACTGCTGGGTGTGGCCCCAAAACCAAAACCAAAAAAAAAAGGATGTACTGTGTTTGCCATGAACATAGCCAACCTGAATTTGCTCCCCAACACACCATATGGTTCCCTGAGCACTGCTCGGAGTGATCCCTGAGCGCAGAACCAGAAATAAGCTCAGTACTGACAAGTGTGCCCGACAAACAAATAAGCAATAATATACAAACAAAAACAAAAGAAAGCATTGCTTGTCTCACCACTGGAAGCCCAGCTCTCAGGCCCTGATGAAGTTCCTCCTTTTCTCTTCTCTAAATGCTGGTCCCCCCTGGGGCCTCACCTTGATGTCCACCCCGGGCAGGGTGCACAGGGCCTTGTGGGTCTCCTCGTAGGGTGCTTGGCATAGCTGCTGCAGCCAGGACAGCCCACCGTGGTCCTGCAGGATGACGTGGGCGCTGGTGCTCACACAAGTGGTGCGGTATCCAAGGTCCATCTTCCTGAGCTGAGCTTCCACCGAAAGCCCTGTGGGAAGTGAGGTCGTGGCATGGGTCAGGCTACCTCAGGCAAGCATGTGATCCTCCACCCTTGAGCACCTCTTGAGCACCTCTGTGTCACCTCCCCAGTTTCTGAAGCCATAGGACACTTGCACAGGCCAGGCCCAAGAAGATCTGGACTTGTCTCCTTTCCAGATGTAACCTCAATAGTCATGGGATGGGTCCCTGAGTAGGTCTAATAAGCTCTTCTGTCTTGGATTTTCTGCCTTGCATCCTTTTTTGGGGGGGGAAGGGGAGCAGGAGAGCCACATCCAATTCATTGATTGATTAGATTGGTTTCTGCACTCAGAAATCAGCCCTGGCAGGCTGGAGGACCATATGGGATGCCGGGAACCTGAACCAGGTTCCTTCCGGGCTGGCTGCATGCAAGGCAAACGCCCCACCGCTATGCTATCTCTCCGGCCCAGAACATGTGTTCTTCACCCCTGACTGCAGTAACTGCATGTCTGCACTGTGAAGATGTTGAGACCAGGAGCAAGATGCAGTGACAAATGAGGGCCTGAGGCGTCACAGCCAGATAAGAGAACTTAAACGGGGTGATTAATAGAATGGAGTAGGGGGTTTCTGGGAAGAAAGTTAAACAGTGAAGTACAAAAACACTGAAGAATGTTGGCAGCCCACTGGCCAGGGCCCAGACAACTCACCTGACAGGTCCTGCAGGGTGGGAAAGCCATGGTAGTGACATGGTCCAGCTGACAGAGCTGTGGCCTAAAGGTCTGGCAGAGTCGCTCGACTTTGCCAGTGATATGGGCGATGTTACTGTTGGAAGAGCAGATAAAGGAGAAAAGGCATTCATTCAACTGGATACTGTCCCAGGAGGCGCACATCTGAAGACCAGAAAACAGGGTGTGCGTGGAGAGATGCCTTTTTTTTTGGAGGGGGGGAGGGTCACACCCGGCAGCACTCAGGGGTTACTCCTGGCTCTATGCTCAGATAGCCCCTGGCAGGCACAGGGGACCATATGGGCTGCCGCTGCTGGGATTCAAACCACCGTCCTTCTGCATGAAAGGCCACCGTCCTTCTGCATGAAAGGCAAACGCCTTACCTCCATGCTATCTTTCCGGTTTCCTTTTTTTTAACTTGATTGATTGTTGGGCCACACCCATTGGTGCTCAAGGGCTGCTCCTGGCTCTGCACTCAGAAATTGCTCCTGGCAACGGAGGACCATGTGGGGTGCTGGGAATCAAACAGGGTCCCTCCCCAGGTTCAGCCTGGTTCAAACCTTTTGGAAGCGGGGATCCACAGAACTCCAGTGATGGTAGAGCTGTGCCAGGCTGACATCCAGTTGGAAGTACCGATGAACCGTTTTCAGCTCTTCGGGCATGGGCCTACCTTTGGGACCTCTGCCTGGGCTGTAGACGGTGCAGTACAGCTGCTCCTCAGTTTGCGTAAAGGTCCACACCTGGTTCGCCAGCACCCGGTCCATGTTCAGGGTTCCGCTCACTCCACCGAGAGCCCCGAGAAGCACTCGGTACTCAGTTCCCCTCCCTGCCTTTTCCAAGAACCTTCCCTCCCTATACCCAATAGGTCCAACACTGATTTACAAACTGCAAAGAAGAAAAGGGCTTCCATTGACTTGTGTGACGTTGTCGGGTCTCTGTAACGACACTTGCATGAATGGGTCTCCTGGCACCACTTTCAAACAGGGGTTACCAAGGGCCTCAGAGATAGCACAGTAGTAGGGCACTTGCCTTGCATGTAGCTGACCCAGGAGGGACCCTGTTTGATCCCTGGGATCCCATATGATCTCCCAGCCTGCCAGCTAAAATTTCTGGGCGAGGCCGGCGTACAGACCGCGGAGGCACCGGCGCAGACACCAAGGGAGCAGTTGCTGGACCTGGAGGTCTTCCTGAAGACAGCAGAGCGATTGAGATGTCTGTTGAAGGCGGCTGACGCTGCCTCGAAGGCTGCTTCTCCAACGATGGCGGAATCACAAGAGGTGTGCAACAAGGCTGCGGCTGCCTACAAGGAGCTGCAAGACGCTTACGACGCGGCCTCGGCCGCCTTGGGAGCACCTGTGGCGCCCAGCACAGCCATGTCGGACTGCAGCGACTTGCCCCCGCCTCGCGTTCAGGGCAGTACAGCAAACGTCCTACTGGAGAACCATTGCTTTTTTTTTTTTTTTTTTTTTTTTTTTTTTTGGTTTTTGGGCCACAGCACCAGCAGACGGATTAAGGAGGAGGACGAAAAACAGGCTGAGGCGGTGACTCCCGTGTCCGAGGTGGCCACGGGGGTGTCGTCAGCAGTCCCATGGCCCCAAAGTCCGAAGCTCTACCCCAGCCCCCGCGTCACCAGGAGCAGGACCCGTGGCGGCGCATGGTGGGACAAGTCGCACAAGTCGCGGCGGAGGTGGTACAATTGGTACAATTAGCGTTGGCCGAAATGACAGCGGCCGAAATGACAGTGGCGGGAGCGGTTAGAGACCGCTCCCGTTCGCCTTTGAGGCAAAGGGGCGAAGGCGGTAAGCGGTCATTTGCTTTTGGGCCACTCGGGCGCGCTCAGGGGTTCCTCCTGGTCCCTCACAGGTCGCCCCTGGCCTGCTGCGGGGGGGGGGGAAGGTCCCTATGGGATAGCGGGATTTGAGCACCGTCCTTCTGCATGCAAGGCAAACGCCTTACCGCCAGGCTTTCTCTCCGGACCCGCACAACAACTTCATAGGAGAGAAAGCCCCTTGGGTCTGGGAAAGGGTTTCTTTGCTTATTAGACTAGCTTGTCTTCCTTCCAGGGCGTCGCAGCAGGGGAAGAGGGCGAGGGAGAGTCTGTGGAGGGGCGCCTTGGCCCCAGAAGCACCCTTGGCCCCAGCACCACCCTTGGCCCCAGCACCACCCTTGGCCCCAACATCAGCCCCAGACTTGGACCCAGCCCCATACTCGCCGCAGCCTAGAGCATGAGCCCGCCAGCCCCCTGGACCAACGGGGTAAGTAGCGGCCATTCCCTATTGGGCCACGCCCGGCAACGCCTTAGGGGTTCCTCCGGTTCGAGAACCAACCTTGGTCCCAACCCCAGGCTTGGCCCCAGCCTCAGGCTTGGCCTCAACACCAGCCATGGCGCGAGAACCAGCCTTGGCCCCAGCCCCAGACTTGGACCCAGCACCACCTGTGGCGCTAGAACCAGCCTTGTCCCCTGCCCCCGCCTTGGACCCAGCCCAGACTTAGCTCCAACATCAGCTGTGGCTCGAGAATCAGCCTTGGTACCAGCCCCAGACTTGACCCCGAGAGTATGCCACAGCCTATGCCCGAGGATCCTCCCCCCATGAGAGAAGGAGGGTGGTTGGAGTGGTGTTGCTGCGGTCCAAAAAAATCCAGCGGAACCCTGAAGGAGTAACCATGGCGACAGGGAATGGTAGGCAGAAGGCAAGTGATGCTGCAAGATTCGCCAGAGAGAGGTGTTGTTCGTGGGCTTCAGGCATCAGCGTCGGCGCGGGCGGGAGAGCCAAGAGACCTTTCCCCTTTGAGGCCACCAGCCATGGCCCGAAAACCTTGCCCTTAGGCCCCTGAGAACCAGCCTTTGCTCCAGCCTCAGACTTGGCCACCAACACCAGCCATGGCCCAAGAAACAGTCCTTGGGTCCCAGCCCCAGACTGTGGCCCGCAACATCAGGCCGTGGCCCGAGAACCAGCCTTGGTCCCAGCCCCAGTACTTGGCCCAGCCGCAGACTTGGCCCGGAAATCAGTCCATGGTCCAAAAACCATCCTTGGTCCGAGCCCCACACTTGGGCGCCCAACACAGCCATGGCCCAAGAAACAGTCTTGGTCCCAGCCCCAGACTTGGCCCCGACACCAGCCTTGGCCTCAGCCCCAGACTTGGGCTCAGCCCCAGACTTGGCCCCAGCACCAGCCTTGTGCCGAGAACCATTGCTTTTTTTTTTTTTTTTTTTGGTTTTTGGGCCACAGCACCAGCAGACGGATTAAGGAGGACGACGAAAAACAGGCTGAGGCGGTGACTCCCGTGTCCGAGGTGGCCCATGGCCCCAAAGTCCGCAGCTCTACCCAAGCCGCCGCCGGCTGAAGACCCAGAAGGATCAGGCCACGGCCTATGCCCGAGGATCCTCCCCGCATGACAAAGGACGGTGGTGGAGTGGGTGGCTGCAACCACCGAAAATCCAAGGGACCGTAAAGTAGCAGCCATGGCGGCCGGAATGACAGCAGCGGCGATGATGGGTGCAGGATTTGAGAGAGGGAAAACTGTGGCTTCAGGGATCAGCGTCGGCGCGGGTGGGAGAGCCAAGAGACCTTTCCCCTTTGAGGCCACCAGCCATGGCCCGAGAACCAGGCCTTGGACCCAGCACCACCCGTGGCGTGTAGAACAGCCTTGGACCCAACTCCAGACTTCGGCCGCCAGCCCCAGACTTGGCCCCAACATCAGCAGTGTTCCATAAAATCAGCCTTGCTCCCTCCAGCCCCAGAGTTTGCCACACAACCCAGCCATGGGTACGAGAACCAGCCTTGGTCCCAGCCACTGACATGGCCCCAACACCAGCTGTGAATCGAGAACCAGCCTTGGCCCCAGCCGCAGACTTGGGACCGCATACCCAGACTTGGCTACAGCAGCACCAGCTTTGGTCCGAGAACCAGCCTCAACCCCAGCCCCAGACTTGGTGCCCCAACGCCAGCCTTTGTGTCCAAGCCCCAGATTTGGAGCCATCCCCAGACTTGGCGCCCAACATCAGCCGTGGCCCAAGAACGCAGCCTTGGTCGCAGCCTCAGACATGGCCCCAGCCCCAGACTTGGGCCCCCAACACAGCCATGGCCTGAGAACCAGCCTGGTTCCCAGCCCCAGACTTGGCCCCAACACCAGCCATGGCCCGAGAACCAGCCTTGGCCCCAGCCCCATACTTGGCCCCAGCCACAGACTTGGCCCTAAAATCAGCCATGGTCCAAAAACCATCGTTGGTCCGAGCCCCAGACTTGGCCCCAACACCAGCCATGGCCCGAGAACCAGCCTTGGTCCCAGCCGCAGACGTTGACCCATCCCCAGTCTTGGCCCCAACACCAGCCAGGCTTGAGAACCAGCCTGGCCCCAGCTCCAAATTTGGCACAACACCAGCGCGGGCTGATAACCAGCCTTTGTCCCAACCCCAGACTTGGCCCCAGCCCCACACTTGGCCACAACACAAGCCGTGGCCCGAGAAATAGCCTTGGCCCCAGCCCCAGACTTGGTCACAACACAAGCCTTTGCCCCAGCTCAAGACTTGGCCCCAGCCCTAGACTTGGTCCCAACACCAGCCTTTGCCCGAAAAACAGCCTTGGTCCAGCCCCAGACTTGGAACCGCACAGACTAGGCCCAACACTAGCCGTGGCCCGAGAACCAGCCTTGGCCCCAGCCGCAGATTAGACTTAGCCCCAGCACCAGCCTTGTGCCCGAGAACCATTGCTTTTTTTTTTTTTTTTTTGGTTTTTTGGGCCACAGCACCAGCAGACGGATTAAGGAGGAGGACGAAAAAACAGGCTGAGGCGGTGACTCCCGTGTCCGAGGTGGCCACGGGGGGGTTTCGTCAGCAGTCCCATGGCCCCAAAGTCCCGCAGCTCTACGCCAGGCCCCGCCGGCTGAAGACCCAGAAGGATCAGGCCACGGCCTATGCCCGAGGATCCTCCCCCAAGAGAAAGGAGGGTGAGTGACCATTTGTTTGTCCCCAGTGAAACCCCAGCAGGCTAGGGGTGACCTGTGAGGGACCAGGAGGAACCCCTGAGCGCGCCGAGTGGCCCAAAAGCAAATGACCGCTTACCGCCTTGGGCCCTTTCCTGGGCCTTCGGGCCTCAAGGGGACCGTTCTCTGGGCGGGTCCCGTCGCCTCCCGCCCGAGCAGACGCCCTGAAGCCATGTTCAGTCCTCCTTGTGGCAAATCTCGAAGCCATTATCGCAGCTTCAGCGATGGCCAGTGCATGAGATCTTACCATCTCCTCCGTATAGTATGGGCGGGCAGCCACCCACTGGTCGAAATAGGCCTCTATTTGACAGCTCGCTGCCATCATCAATCTAGAGCAGTCCTGATCCTGGTGGTGCCTGTAGCGACTCACCCCTGCCTCTCTGCAAATGCAGCAGAAGGGGACCCACCCTCCTTCACCGGGGGGGGGGGGCTAGGGGGGAACCCCAGCAGGGTGCATCTGAGATCTGTTGCAACTGAAAGACCCTTTTGTCTCTATCTTTCAGGGCAGCAGAATTCTTAGTCTTCTCGTCTCCTGTCGTCTGAGGACACTTTTAAAGTTTTTAATGAAATTTTTTATTAAGTTTTATGTCAATAAAGTGGACCACAGTCTATTAAACTCATTCTCTGGGACCTTGCTGACTCATTCGTTGCGATTGGTGAGAGCAGGCAGCATCACGGCCCACAGGACCCTGGCTCCTGCCCCTGCCTGCCCTGTGGTCCTCCACCCGCTGTGCTCACTCAGAGCTGCGCCTGGACTGGGCTCCGACTTGTGGACAGTCCTTTTGGGGGGTGCCTGTCTGCTCCTTGCAGGGTTCCTGGGAGCCCCAGGCCTGGGGTGCATAGGAATTTTTTTTTTTTTTTGGTTTTTGGGCCACAGCACCAGCAGACGGATTAAGGAGGAGGACGAAAAACAGGCTGAGGCGGTGACTCCCGTGTCCGAGGTGGCCACGGGGGTGTCGTCAGCAGTCCCATGGCCCCAAAGTCCGAAGCTCTACCCCAGCCCCCGCGTCAACAGGAGCAGGACCCGTGGCGGCGCATGGTGGGACAAGTCGCACAAGTCGCGGCGGAGGTGGTACAATTGGTACAATTAGCGTTGGCCGAAATGACAGCGGCCGAAATGACAGCGGTGTGGCGGGAGCGGTTAGAAGACCGCCCCCGTTCGCCTTTAAGGCAAAGGGCCGAAGGCGGTAAGCGGTCATTTGCTTTTGGGCCACTCGGGCGCGCTCAGGGGTTCCTCCTGGTCCTCACAGGTCGCCCCTGGCCTGCTGCGGGAGGGGGGGAAGGTCCCTATGGGATAGCGGGATTTGAGCACCGTCCTTCTGCATGCTAGGCAAACGCCTTACCGCCAGGCTTTCTCTCCGGACCCGCACAACAACTTCATAGGAGAGAAAAGCCCCTTGGGTCTGGGAAAGGGTTTCTTTGCTTATTAGACTAGCTTTTCTTCCTTCCAGGGCTTCGCAGCAGGGGAAGAGGGCGAGGGAGAGTCTGTGGAGGTGCGCCTTGGCCCCAGAACCACCCTTGGCCCCAGCACCACCCTTGCCCCAGAACCACCCTTGGCCCCAAACATCAGCCCCAGACTTGGACCCAGCCCCATACTCGCCGCAGCCTAGAGGCATGAGCCCGCCAGCCCCCTGACCAACGGGGTAAGTAGCGGCCATTCCCTATTGGGCCACGCCCGGCAACGCCTTAGGGGTTCCTCCGGTTCGAGAACCAACCTTGGTCCCAACCCCAGGCTTGGCCCCAGCCTCAGGCTTGGCCTCAACACCAGCCATGGCGCGAGAACCAGCCTTGGCCCCAGCCCCAGACTTGGACCCAGCACCACCTGTGGCGCTAGAACCAGCCTTGTCCCCCTGCCCCCGCCTTGGACCCAGCCCAGACTTGGCCCCCAACATCAGCTGTGGCTCGAGAATCAGCCTTGGTACCAGCCCCAGACTTGACCCCGAGAGTATGCCACAGCCTATGCCCGAGGATCCTCCCCCCATGAGAAAGGAGGGTGGTGGAGTGGGTGGCTGCGGTCCAGAAAATCCAGCGGACCCTGAAGGAGTAACCATGGCGACAGGAATGGTAGCAGAGGCAATGATGGCTGCAAGATTCGCCAGAGAGAGGGGTGTTCGTGGCTTCAGGCATCAGCGTCGGCGCGGGCGGGGAGAGCCAAGAGAACCTTTCCCCTTTGACGCCACCAGCCACCTGGCCCGAAAACCCAGCCTTAGCCCGGGAGAACCAGCCTTTGCTCCAGCCTCAGACTTGGCCCCAACACCAGCCATGGCCCAAGAAAACAGTCTTGGTCCCAGCCCCAGACTTGGCCCCAACATCAGCCGTGGCCCGAGAACCAGCCTTGGTCCCCAGCCCCATACTTGAGCCCCAGCCCAGACTTGGCCCTGAAATCCAGCCATGGGCCATATAACAATCCTTTGGTCCGTGCCCCACACTTGGCCACAAGACACCCAGCAATGGCCCGAGAAACCGTCTTGGTCCCAGCCTCCAGACTTGGCCCCGACACCAGCCTTGGCCTCAGCCCCAGACTTGGGCTCAGCCCCAGACTTGGCCCCAGCCCCAGCCTTGTGCCGAGAACCATTGCTTTTTTTTTTTTTTTTTTTGGTTTTTGGGCCACAGCACCAGCAGACGGATTAAGGAGGACGACGAAAAACAGGCTGAGGCGGTGACTCCCGTGTCCGAGGTGGCCCATGGCCCCAAAGTCCGCAGCTCTACCCAAGCCGCCGCCGGCTGAAGACCCAGAAGGATCAGGCCACGGCCTATGCCCGAGGATCCTCCCCCCATGACAAAGGACGGTGGTGGAGTGGGTGGCTGCAACCCCCGAAAATCCAAGGGACCGTAAAGTAGCAGCCATGGCGGCCGGAATGACAGCAGCGGCGATGATGGGTGCAGATTTGAGAGAGGGAAAACTGTGGCTTCAGGGATCAGCGTCGCGCGGGTGGGAGAGCCAAGAGACCTTTCCCCTTTGAGGCCACCAGCCATGGCCCGAGAACCAGCCTTGGACCCAGCACCACCCGTGGCGTTAGAACCAGCCTTGGACCCAACTCCAGACTTCGCCCCAGCCCCAGACTTGGCCCAACATCAGCAGTGTTCCAAAAATCAGCCTTGCTCCCAGCCCCAGAGTTTGCCACAACACCAGCCATGGTACGAGAACCAGCCTTGGTCCCAGCCACAGACATGGCCCCAACACCAGCTGTGAATCGAGAACCAGCCTTGGCCCCAGCCGCAGACTTGGACCCATACCCAGACTTGGCTACAGCAGCACCAGCTTTGGTCCGAGAACCAGCCTTCAACCCAGCCCCAGACTTGGCCCCAACGCCAGCCTTGTTCCAAGCCCCAGATTTGGAGCCATCCCCAGACTTGGCCCCAACATCAGCCGTGGCCCAAGAACCAGCCTTGGTCGCAGCCTCAGACATGGCCCCAGCCCCAGACTTGGCCCCAACACAGCCATGGCCTGAGAACCAGCCTTGGTCCCAGCCCCAGACTTGGCCCCAACACCAGCCATGGCCCGAGAACCAGCCTTGGCCCCAGCCCCATACTTGGCCCCAGCCACAGACTTGGCCCTAAAATCAGCCATGGTCCAAAAACCATCGTTGGTCCGAGCCCCACACTTGGCCCCAACACCAGCCATGGCCCGAGAACCAGCCTTGGTCCCAGCCGCAGACGTTGACCCATCCCCAGTCTTGGCCCCAACACCAGCCAGGCTTGAGAACCAGCCTGGCCCCAGCTCCAAATTTGGCCCCAACACCAGCCGCGGGCTGATAACCAGCCTTTGTCCCAACCCCAGACTTGGCCCCAGCCCCACACTTGGCCACAATACAAGCCGTGGCCCGAGAAATAGCCTTGGCCCCAGCCCCAGACTTGGTCACAACACAAGCCTTTGCCCCAGCTCAAGACTTGGCCCCAGCCCCACACTTGGCCTCAACACCAGCCATGGCGCGAGAACCAGCCTTGGCCCCAGCCCCAGACTTGGACCCAGCACCACCTGTGGCGCTAGAACCAGCCTTGTCCCTGCCCCCGCCTTGGACCCAGCCCAGACTTGGCCCCAACATCAGCTGTGGCTCGAGAATCAGCCTTGGTACCAGCCCCAGACTTGACCCCGAGAGTATGCCACAGCCTATGCCCGAGGATCCTCCCCGCATGAGAAAGGAGGGTGGTAGAGTGGGTGGCTGCGGTCCAGAAAATCCAGCGGACCCTGAAGGAGTAACCATGGCGACAGGAATGGTAGCAGAGGCAATGATGGCTGCAAGATTCGCCAGAGAGAGGGGTGTTCGTGGCTTCAGGCATCAGCGTCGGCGCGGGCGGGAGAGCCAAGAGACCTTTCCCCTTTGAGGCCACCAGCCATGGCCCGAAAACCAGCCTTAGCCCGAGAACCAGCCTTTGCTCCAGCCTCAGACTTGGCCCCAACACCAGCCATGGCCCAAGAAACAGTCTTGGTCCCAGCCCCAGACTTGGCCCCAACATCAGCCGTGGCCCGAGAACCAGCCTTGGTCCCAGCCCCATACTTGGCCCCAGCCGCAGACTTGGCCCTGAAATCAGCCATGGCCCAAGAAACAGTCTTGGTCCCAGCCCCAGACTTGGCCCCGACACCAGCCTTGGCCTCAGCCCCAGACTTGGGCTCAGCCCCAGACTTGGCCCCAGCCCCAGCCTTGTGCCGAGAACCATTGCTTTTTTTTTTTTTTTTTGGTTTTTGGGCCACAGCACCAGCAGACGGATTAAGGAGGACGACGAAAAACAGGCTGAGGCGGTGACTCCCGTGTCCGAGGTGGCCCATGGCCCCAAAGTCCGCAGCTCTACCCAAGCCGCCGCCGGCTGAAGACCCAGAAGGATCAGGCCACGGCCTATGCCCGAGGATCCTCCCCCATGACAAAGGACGGTGGTGGAGTGGGTGGCTGCAACCCCCGAAATCCAAGGGACCGTAAAGTAGCAGCCATGGCGGCCGGAATGACAGCAGCGGCGATGATGGGTGCAGATTTGAGAGAGGGAAAACTGTGGCTTCAGGGATCAGCGTCGGCGCGGGTGGGAGAGCCAAGAGACCTTTCCCCTTTGAGGCCACCAGCCATGGCCCGAGAACCAGCCTTGGACCCAGCACCACCCGTGGCGTTAGAACCAGCCTTGGACCCAACTCCAGACTTCGCCCCAGCCCCAGACTTGGCCCCAACATCAGCAGTGTTCCAAAAATCAGCCTTGCTCCCAGCCCCAGAGTTTGCCACAACACCAGCCATGGTACGAGAACCAGCCTTGGTCCCAGCCACAGACATGGCCCCAACACCAGCTGTGAATCGAGAACCAGCCTTGGCCCCAGCCGCAGACTTGGACCCATACCCAGACTTGGCTACAGCAGCACCAGCTTTGGTCTGAGAACCAGCCTTCAACCCAGCCCCAGACTTGGCCCCAACGCCAGCCTTGTTCCAAGCCCCAGATTTGGAGCCATCCCCAGACTTGGCCCCAACATCAGCCGTGGCCCAAGAACCAGCCTTGGTCGCAGCCTCAGACATGGCCCCAGCCCCAGACTTGGCCCCAACACAGCCATGGCCTGAGAACCAGCCTTGGTCCCAGCCCCAGACTTGGCCCCAACACCAGCCATGGCCCGAGAACCAGCCTTGGCCCCAGCCCCATACTTGGCCCCAGCCACAGACTTGGCCCTAAAATCAGCCCTGGTCCAAAAACCATCGTTGGTCCGAGCCCCAGACTTGGCCCCAACACCAGCCATGGCCCGAGAACCAGCCTTGGTCCCAGCCGCAGACGTTGACCCATCCCCAGTCTTGGCCCCAACACCAGCCAGGCTTGAGAACCAGCCTGGCCCCAGCTCCAAATTTGGCCCCAACACCAGCCGCGGGCTGATAACCAGCCTTTGTCCCAACCCCACACTTGGCCACAACACAAGCCGTGGCCCGAGAAATAGCCTTGGCCCCAGCCCCAGACTTGGTCACAACACAAGCCTTTGCCCCAGCTCAAGACTTGGCCCCAGCCCTAGACTTGGTCCCAACACCAGCCTTTGCCCGAAAAACAGCCTTGGTCCAGCCCCAGACTTGGAACCGCACAGACTAGGCCCCAACACTAGCCGTGGCCCGAGAACCAGCCTTGGCCCCAGCCGCAGATTAGACTTAGCCCCAGCACCAGCCTTGTGCCGAGAACCATTGCTTTTTTTTTTTTTTTTTTGGTTTTTGGGCCACAGCACCAGCAGACGGATTAAGGAGGAGGACGAAAAACAGGCTGAGGCGGTGATCCCGTGTCCGAGGTGGCCACGGGGGTTTCGTCAGCAGTCCCATGGCCCCAAAGTCCGCAGCTCTACGCCAGGCCCCGCCGGCTGAAGACCCAGAAGGATCAGGCCACGGCCTATGCCCGAGGATCCTCCCCCAAGAGAAAGGAGGGTGAGTGACCATTGTTTGTCCCCAGTGAAACCCCAGCAGGCTAGGGGTGACCTGTGAGGGACCAGGAGGAACCCCTGAGCGCGCCCGAGTGGCCCAAAAGCAAATGACCGCTTACCGCCTTGGGCCCTTTCCTGGGCTTCAGGCCTCAGAGGGGACCGTTCTCTGGGCGGTCCCGTCGCCTCCCGCCCGTGCAGACGCCTGAAGCCATGTTCAGTCCTCCTTGTGGCAAATCTGGAAGCCATTATCGCAGCTTCAGCGATGGCCAGTGCATGAGATCTTACCATCTCCTCCGTATAGTATGGGCGGGCAGCCACCCACTGGTCGAAATAGGCCTCTATTTGACAGCTCGCTGCCATCATCAATCTAGAGCAGTCCTGATCCTGGTGGTGCCTGTAGCGACTCACCCCTGCCTCTCTGCAAATGCAGCAGAAGGGGACCCACCCTCCTTCACCGGGGGGGGGAGGCGGGGGGGGGGACCCCCAGCAGGGTGCATCTGAGATCTGTTGCAACTGAAAGACCCTTTTGTCTCTATCTTTCAGGGCAGCAGAATTCTTAGTCTTCTCGTCTCCTGTCGTCTGAGGACACTTTTAAAGTTTTAATGAAATTTTTTATTAAGTTTTATGTCAATAAAGTGGACCACAGTCTATTAAACTCATTCTCTGGGACCTTGCTGACTCATTCGTTGCGATTGGTGAGAGCAGGCAGCATCATGGCCCACAGGACCCTGGCTCCTGCCCCTGCCTGCCCTGTGGTCCTCCACCCGCTGTGCTCACTCAGAGCTGCGCCTGGACTGGGCTCCGACTTGTGGACAG
Organism: Suncus etruscus; assembly: GCF_024139225.1. Classification (NCBI taxonomy): domain Eukaryota; kingdom Metazoa; phylum Chordata; class Mammalia; order Eulipotyphla; family Soricidae; genus Suncus; species Suncus etruscus. The sequence goes on along the minus strand of NC_064867.1, from coordinate 31,611,555 downwards.
TCCTTTTGGGGGGTGCCTGTCTGCTCCTTGCAGGGTTCCTGGGAGCCCCAGGCCTGGGGTGCATAGGAATTTTTTTTTTTTGGTTTTTGGGCCACAGCACCAGCAGACGGATTAAGGAGGAGGACGAAAAACGGCTGAGGCGGTGACTCCCGTGTCCGAGGTGGCCACGGGGTGTCGTCAGCAGTCCCATGGCCCCAAAGTCCGAAGCTCTACCCCAGCCCCCGCGTCACCAGGAGCAGGACCCGTGGCGGCGCATGGTGGGACAAGTCGCACAAGTCGCGGCGGAGGTGGTACAATTGGTACAATTAGCGTTGGCCGAAATGACAGCGGCCGAAATGACAGCGGTGGCGGGAGCGGTTAGAGACCGCCCCGTTCGCCTTTAAGGCAAAGGGCCGAAGGCGGTAAGCGGTCATTTGCTTTTGGGCCACTCGGCGCGCTCAGGGGTTCCTCCTGGTCCCTCACAGGTCGCCCCTGGCCTGCTGCTGGAGGGGGGGAAGGTCCCTATGGGATAGCGGGATTTGAGCACCGTCCTTCTGCATGCAAGGCAAACGCCTTACCGCCAGGCTTTCTCTCCGGACCCGCACAACAACTTCATAGGAGAGAAAGCCCCTTGGGTCTGGGAAAGGGTTTCTTTGCTTATTAGACTAGCTTGTCTTCCTTCCAGGGCGTCGCAGCAGGGGAAGAGGGCGAGGGAGAGTCTGTGGAGGGGCGCCTTGGCCCCAGAAGCACCCTTGGCCCCAGCACCACCCTTGGCCCCAGCACCACCCTTGGCCCCAACATCAGCCCCAGACTTGGACCCAGCCCCATACTCGCCGCAGCCTAGAGCATGAGCCCGCCAGCCCCCTGGACCAACGGGGTAAGTAGCGGCCATTCCCTATTGGGCCACGCCCGGCAACGCCTTAGGGGTTCCTCCGGTTCGAGAACCAACCTTGGTCCCAACCCCAGGCTTGGCCCCAGCCTCAGGCTTGGCCTCAACACCAGCCATGGCGCGAGAACCAGCCTTGGCCCCAGCCCCAGACTTGGACCCAGCACCACCTGTGGCGCTAGAACCAGCCTTGTCCCCTGCCCCCGCCTTGGACCCAGCCCAGACTTGGCCCCAACATCAGCTGTGGCTCGAGAATCAGCCTTGGTACCAGCCCCAGACTTGACCCCGAGAGTATGCCACAGCCTATGCCCGAGGATCCTCCCCGCATGAGAAAGGAGGGTGGTAGAGTGGGTGGCTGCGGTCCAGAAAATCCAGCGGACCCTGAAGGAGTAACCATGGCGACAGGAATGGTAGCAGAGGCAATGATGGCTGCAAGATTCGCCAGGAGAGGGGTGTTCGTGGCTTCAGGCATCAGCGTCGGCGCGGGCGGGAGAGCCAAGAGACCTTTCCCCTTTGAGGCCACCAGCCATGGCCCGAAAACCAGCCTTGGCCCGAAAACCAGCCTTAGCCCGAGAACCAGCCTTTGCTCCAGCCTCAGACTTGGCCCCAACACCAGCCATGGCCCAAGAAACAGTCTTGGTCCCAGCCCCAGACTTGGCCCCAACATCAGCCGTGGCCCGAGAACCAGCCTTGGTCCCAGCCCCATACTTGGCCCCAGCCGCAGACTTGGCCCTGAAATCAGCCATGGTCCAAAAACCATCCTTGGTCCGAGCCCCACACTTGGCCCCAACACCAGCCATGGCCCAAGAAACAGTCTTGGTCCCAGCCCCAGACTTGGCCCCGACACCAGCCTTGGCCTCAGCCCCAGACTTGGGCTCAGCCCCAGACTTGGCCCCAGCACCAGCCTTGTGCCGAGAACCATTGCTTTTTTTTTTTTTTTTTTTTTGGTTTTTGGGCCACAGCACCAGCAGACGGATTAAGGAGGACGACGAAAAACAGGCTGAGGCGGTGACTCCCGTGTCCGAGGTGGCCCATAGCCCCAAAGTCCGCAGCTCTACCCAAGCCGCCGCCGGCTGAAGACCCAGAAGGATCAGGCCACGGCCTATGCCCGAGGATCCTCCCCCCATGACAAAGGACGGTGGTGGAGTGGGTGGCTGCAACCCCCGAAAATCCAAGGGACCGTGACCGTGAAATAGCAGCCATGGCGGCCGGAATGACAGCAGCGGCGATGATGGGTGCAGGATTTGAGAGAGGGAAAACTGTGGCTTCAGGGATCAGCGTCGGCGCGGGTGGGAGAGCCAAGAGACCTTTCCCCTTTGAGGCCACCAGCCATGGCCCGAGAACCAGCCTTGGACCCAGCACCACCCGTGGCGTTAGAACCAGCCTTGGACCCAACTCCAGACTTCGCCCTGAAAGAACTCCCCCGCAGGGGAAGTCCGCTCCAGGCTCAGGATATGCGCGCACCCAAAGAGACTCGAAGACCAGACTTGCTGTAATAACACGAGGGATTTTAATATCTCAGCATGCTGGAGACCGAATCTCATAACTCAGGACCGAGTAGAGAAGATTCGGCCCCCCTTTAGCATTCAGCAAAGCTTTTATAGGGTAAAAAGTCTATACATATCATGGGAACACACCTGCCAGGAAGGAGGCATTTCTCCTTATTTCCCGCCCAAAAGAAGTTATGCGTCAGAGCCCAGGAAAGAGGCATTTTGTTTTCCCTGTGTAACAGATGGGGCAGTGTTTGCCCCTGGGGTCATGTGCGTATCTTTGTCCTTCCCCTGACGGCATATGTCTAATTTAAAATGAGGGTCTTCCGCGAATTGTGGTGGTTAGTTCAAAGGAAGGGGAGTTAGGGAGTGGGGGAGTGGGAAGGTTCCCAGGGAAAGGAAGGGGAGCTAGGGAGTGGGGGAGTGGAAAGGTTCCCAGTGAGCTTGAATGAAGTGTAAATTAAGGCACTTTAAGGAATTAGCTTAGTTGGGATCTTTCTTAAGGCACTTAATTAAAGTGTAAATTAGGGAAGTTAGAGTGCTTAGCCGGGAGCTTTCTTTAGGAACTTAGAGAAGCTTAGGGCTTGGCTTAATTCTCTTAGGAAGTGCAAGTTAGGGAGGGTGCCTAGTTTTTTTTCTGTTTGCTATTTTCCAGTTCTTACTTATATTTATTATTTCTTCACACCTTTTCATCCCCCACTTTTTTTTTTTGCACATAGCTCTAATCTTAGAGCATCCCTTCATTCTGCTGATATTGCTGTTTGAGAACCATTACATGGACTGTATTTATTCTTTGTTTCACAAAACTAACTAACTTATTTAAAATGCAGGGACCGAAAGTAAGCAGGAAGAATAGGATTATTAGGGGTCCTGTTAGAGTGGAGATAAGAGTTGTAAACCAAGGGGATCTGTTAAACCATCCCTCAAACCAGCCCTGATGAGAATCCCTTTCCAGTCTGCGTTTGTCTAATCTTTCTCTTAACTTTGCCATGGAGTTTCTGACGACTCCGGAGTGGTCTGCATAAAAACAACATTTTTCCTTCAAGGCTGCACACATTTCTCCTTCTTTTAAAAACAAGATATCCAGACCCCTTTTATTCTGGAGGACTACCTCTGATAGGGATGTGAGAGACTCTTTGAGCTTAGTGATGGATTGCTCTATTATTTCTAAGTCTGCATCCATTGCAGCACGCAGTTCAGTATAGTAGTGGGGCATTTGGACTAGGGCGGAGGTCCCAGTCCCAATTCCTGCTGCGACCCCCAAGCCTAGAAGGACTGCCAGTGTAATAGTTACAGGTTCCCTTTTCCAGCGAGCTCTCCTGTCAAACTCATTCACAAAAGACTCGCTATCATGGTACAAGAGTCTAGGGACTAGCTGGACTAAAATACAGTAATCCTGGAGATTGTTGAACACGCTGGTGGAGATGCATGGGGTGAGTCCCGTGTTACAGGCCCAAACCGTGTCTGGAGGGGGAACGAGGTATCGCCCCCGTGTAAAGGATGATTGTAGGGTTGAGCTGCAGAGGTGCTTTCTATCAGGGGGAACGGTACCTAAACAGAGGCCCTGCCCAGACACGGCAGCTAAGGTTAGCTTTCTGCTCCCTCCCCAGGCACATACAGAGGAACTTTCGCTTTCGTTAAAGGTTCTATTTTGGGCAATTCCTTCATAGTAGGGGGGCTTGAGGCGTAACAGAGCCAGCAAGATTGGGTGATATCAGAATTGGTTCGGTTGAGTACCAAGAAGGCTCCTTCTATTAAGTTTAAAAGGCGGTTTTCCATCCCTGGGGGGGCAGGGGCGTCTTTAGATTCATGAGTCTGGGTTGTTGGGTCCGAGTTTAGGGGCTGTGAGGAAGCAGGAGTAACAGGGACTAGTGTTGGCCTAGGCTTGGGTAAAGGCTGGGTGTCCGTTAGGACGGGGTTGGGCCCTATTGGCTGAGAGGGAGGATTTTGAATTTTCAGTCTGAGTTTGAATGTGAACCCCGGATCGGTTCCAGAAACGTAAAATCTCAGGCCCCACTGTTTTCCTTTTATCCAGCCGCCTTTTTCCTCCCTCCCTTTCTGCGTGAAAGTGATGTTTAGGGTGTCACCTTTACTACCTCTAACTACTGTAATGAGGTCCCAGCTGGAAGAGGGGTTCCAATAGGCAGTGCCAGAGGTTTCACATCCCCATGCTTTACAAAAGAAACTTTCTATCCCCCCACATCGGCGACCTTCCCTCTTAGACTGTTTTTCCCTGGGGCAAACATAGAACGATGCCTGCCGCAACTTTCTCTGCTTTGCCAAGGAACTGCACCCTGGCAGGTCGGCTACGTACTGGCCCCTAGTGTACACTCCCTGTGAGAGGGCTCGTTTCTGAAAGACGACTTTTTCCTGGGAACCGTTTCAGGTGACTCTTCCGGGATGTCCCATGCCTCTACACCAGCAATGAGGGCGCAAACCTCGGGGCACAGTGGTGGCCACCAAGTATACGGGGGGGCCACCTTGGAAATGCTCCACACAGTGTCTCCAGCCTGGGAAATGACTTCCCAGGTCAGTGTCATAGGAGCGTGGGGGTTACCGCTCTGGGCAGAGGCGACGGCGCAGGCGAAGTTTAAGAGGATTATCAGTTGCTTCCACTTTCCATTCATCCTTAAGCTTTTCAGCAGGAGCTTTCTTTGTGTGTGACGCGTGGATCCAGGCAGCAATTCCGTCTACTTTCACAGCTGTTGGGGTGGTTAACAGTACTAAGTAGGGTCCCTTCCACCTGGGCTCGAGGGTTCCCACTCGATGACGTCTAACAAGGACCAGATCACCGACTTGGATCCCGTGTGGCACCGCAGGAGTCCCAGGTGAATAGGCTTCTTTAATCTGGTCCCAGATCTGGGTGCGGACAGCCTCTAGAGCCTTAAGGTGGATAAACAAAGCAGAGGGTGAGTGGGAATCTAAGGCGGGGTCTAATACTCCGTCTGGTCTGGTCAAGGGGGGAGGTCCCCCAAAAAGGATCTCATAGGGAGTGAGCCCGAAACGTCCGGGTGTGTTTCGGGCTCTGAGGAGCGCAAAGGGAAGGAGGCCCAACCAGTCCTTCCCGCCGGTCTCAATAGCCAATTTAGTGAGGGTCTCTTTTAGAGTTCTATTCATTCTCTCTACCTGCCCTGAACTCTGGGGTCTATAAGCGCAATGCAATTTCCAATTGGTCCCCAGCTGTTTGGCCAGTCCCTGACTTACCTGGGCGACAAACGCGGGCCCGTTGTCGGAGCCGATTACCTTGGGTATCCCGAACCGGGGCAAAATTTCTTCCAGAATTTTTTTCGTGACCACCTGGGCAGTTTCAGACTTTGTGGGGAAAGCTTCAACCCATCCGGAGAAGGTGTCTATGAAGACTAGAAGATATTTATTGCCATACCTACCAGGAACGATTTCTGTGAAATCTACTTCCCAGAAGACTCCTGGTCTGTCTCCCCGCAGCCGTTTTCCTGGTTCTACGAGCGGGTGGTGGGGCATTTGTTAGAACACAGGCTTTACAGGACTGGGTTACTTGTTCTGTTATAGTTCGTAGTCGGAGTACGTGATAATTGGAGGCTTTTACTAGTTCGCACAATTTCTTTTTTCCTAAATGTGTTAGGTGATGGATACTCTTTACATAGTATTCACCTTCTTTATGAGGCAAAATGATTTTGTTGTCTTTAGTTTTTGCGATCCCATGGCAGTCAAATCCGCTGGATAATCCTTTTTCCTTTAGGCGTTCAATTTCCTCACAGTCTATTGGTGTGTAGTTTAGACTGAAATTATCTTCTTTTGGTTGGGGTTTCTTTCGTTGCTCACATAAGGCACAGGAGACAGTTCCTTGTGCGGCTTTCTTAGCAGTGTGATCTGCCATTCTGTTCCCTGCTGCCACGGGGTCCATTCCTTTTTGATGTCCAGGACAATGAATAATAGCTACCTTTTTCGGCAGGTGTATGGCTTCCAAGAGAGCAAGGATTTCTTCCTTGTTCTTAATTTCCTTTTCTGCAGCCGTGAGGAGTCCTCTTTGTTTGTAGATCGCGCTGTGAATGTGAGCGGTGGAAAACGCGTATCTGCTGTCGGTGTAGATGTTAATAACTTTTCCTTCTGCCAGCTCAAGGGCTTTTGTCAAAGCTTGTAATTCAGCTTTTTGTGCCGAAGTCCCCTCAGGAAGGCTGCTGGCCCATATTACTTGCTTCCCATCCACTATGGCTGCTCCGGCTTTTCTTTTTCCATCCATGATGAAGCTACTACCATCTGTGTACCAATTCGGCGCCCCATGCCAGGGCAGATCTGTCAGGTCTCTCCGGGTTCCAGTTTCCTCAGCTAAAATGTCTGTGCATGAGTGTACCGGCTGGGATCCGTCTGTCTCCGGGAGCAGGGAGGCGGGGTTAAGAATAGCAGGCGGTCCGAACGTTATACGGTCGTTTAGCAAGAGACTTTGGTAGTGAGTTATTCGGGCGTTGGTCAACCAACGGTCAGGAGGCTGCCTGACTATACTTTCTAATGCATGGGGAGCGACTATAACTACATGCTGGCCCAGAGTAAGTTTGTCAGCGTCTTTTACCAGGAGAGCCACCGCTGCGATTACCCTCAGACATGACGGCCAGCCGCTTGCCACTGGGTCGAGTTTTTTTGACAAGTAGGCTACTGGTCTTTTCCAAGGTCCCAGGGCTTGGGTTAGCACTCCCCGAGCCACTCCCGCACGTTCGTCCACATACAGGGTAAAAGGTTTGGTTAGATCCGGCAGGGCCAGGGCTGGTGCTGTGAGTAGAGCAGTTTTAATTTTTTCAAAGGCTTCTTGACACTCCTGTGTCCAAGCAAAGGGAGCTTGATCCCGTGTAAGTGGATACAGGGGAGCGGCTAGGGAGGCAAACCCAGGTATCCAAAGTCTACAGAAACCGGCTGTCCCCAGAAATTCCCGTACCTGCCGTGGAGTCTTGGGGACAGGAATGGTAACTACTGTCTTTTTCCTGGCTTCTGTGAGCCACCTCTTGCCGTCTTTCAGGACATACCCCAGGTATGTTACTTCGTTGCGGCACAACTGAGCTTTCTTGGCCGACACCCGGTACCCTAACTCACCCAATTCTTTTAGGAGTTCTCTGGTTCCTTCTTCACACGCTTCCTTGGTGGATGCTGCCAGCAGGAGGTCATCAACATACTGAAGAAGGGAGACTTGGGGGTTCCGAGCCCTGAAGGGGGCCAGGTCCCTATGGAGTGCCTCGTCGAATAGTGTGGGGGAGTTTTTAAAACCCTGGGGCAATCTAGTTCATGTCAGTTGTCCAGTGTGTCCCCCTTCCGGATCTCTCCACTCAAAAGCAAACATCAGTTGGCTGCTGGGGTGTAATTGGAGACAGAAAAAAGCGTCTTTTAAATCTAGCACTGTGTACCAAACCCGCTCCGGTGGGAGGGAACTTAGTAGATTGTAAGGGTTAGGCACAGTGGGATGCA